>NC_056748.1:953601211-953648711 GCF_019279795.1 Protopterus annectens | reverse complement strand
GTGTAACAGGTCACACACTCACCTTTGGTGTAGAACACTGTGGGTTCTATTCCCACACCAGAGAGATTGATTGTTGACTTTGCAGTACATCATAAGGAGGAATGCTTCACTCCTGAGTATGTCATCCTTTGAATGAGACATTAAAGCCAGGCCCTGTTTACATGAGCTGGTGTAAAAGATCCCATGGCAACTATCAAAAAGAGTAGGCATCCTTTATTTTAAACAACATAATAAAATTTACATTATTTACATATTTATAAAATGTACATATTTAGAGGCACATATATACATATTTCATTTTTTTTGCTAGTTATCATTTTTCTTATACCATGCTCATTGTTAATTCTTATATAATTGACCCCCACTCCTTCTTTCACAACTATAATCTAATTTTTGCCAAATATATCTGCCAAAAATCTGTTTTCCATTAAACAAAATTTCATTCATTCTCTCATTGCAAATAACCCACATTATATAAAAAAAATCTTTATCTACTTTTCTCACATATTCTCTCTTCCTGTTCTAATAATATTCATACATAGTCATATCTGACAAAATCTTTTTTTCCATTAAACAAAATTTCATTCATTCTCTTATCGCAAATAACCCACATTATATAAAATAAATCCTTATCTACTTTTCTCACATATTCTTTCTTCCTATTCTTATAATAGTCACACATAATCACATGCACTTCTATATTGTTGTATGTCATTTAAATTCTCAAAAAAAGTTTTCTTCATACAAATTTTTCCAGAGTTTTACCATTCTTTTACATTTCAAAAACACATACTCTGTTGTCTCTTCCCCCTAACAAAATAAGCACACTCTTTCAACTTTTTATTAACTGTTTATATAATATATTTATTCCCCTTTAACATGTGCATTACCATTCTTCTTTCTCTATATCATCACTTTTAATTTTTCAGGTTAGTATTTTTCTTGATAATTTTAATTACTTCATTTATATATTCTTTTTCTCTGTTTCTTTTTTTCACCATCTTCAAAAACATTTTATACTTATATTTAAGCATTCTCACTATTAATATTTCATTCTGTTCCTTTACCAACTTTAATGGCGTAAACAAATTTATTGAAGTAGAATAAACAACTGGATTTAGCAACACCAATCCCACTTCATCTCTGGTCATATACAACAAACCTCTTTTCACTGGGTTTAGTCTTGAACCCTATATGAAAGAAAACATCATTTGCACAATTTCCTTTCCATATTTTTGTGGGATCATGTAAACGTTTGGCATATATTATATTTTCCCCATAATACAGAATTTGCCAGATAAATATTTTTCCTGAATGCTAATCTACACTTCCTGCACAGAAGACAGATATTTATTTCATTTCTTTTATTAAACCCTTTCAGTATGTCATAACTACATGTTTTTTCTCAAATATTTCCCTAGCAAAAGACACCTCATTCATAGAAGAAAAAAAAACAGTAGCTTGTGCAGAAAAAAAGTTTATGGAGCTGGATGTGATCCAGGAAGTACTGAATAGTGCACATTGAAGTAGGAGATTTGGATCTTTTTTTTTTTTTTTTTTTTTTTAACTTAATTTTTTTTTTAATTTTAGAATATGATATTTCATCAGACATTACATAGATTCAAAACGAATAACATATATACAATTTTATAACCTATAAACCTCCTAACATTATTTAACTATATACATTGGTGTCTATACAGGAAACTGTATGAATACATTTAAGTACATTGTGAAGAATAATAAATGATTTCATAAATCTTTGTCCGTTTTCTCAAATATTTCTGTAATTTTCATCCAAGAGTTATAAAGTGATGTAGGTCTGGTTGTTTTGTTCTTCAGTGTGGATATTTCCAGATGTCCAACTGTTAAACACAAGTTTTTAAATTCCTTGAATGTGGGAGAAGTCATACTTTTCCAGTGGATTGTGATAATTTTGCGTGCTACTGCCATCAATGTCCATAGCATCTTGAAGTCTTTTTTTGGCAAACAATTCAGGATGCGAAAATTGAATAAAATCATTGATTTTGTTAGTTGATAATTATCATTAAAAACTATTTTGAAAAAATAATTAATATTTTCCCAATACAAAGTGAGACACTTGTATTCATAGAAAATATGATGCCAGTCAGCTCTTCTTTTAATTTGACATCTTCAGCATTGATCCTCACTAGCAAATATTTTGGCTAATTTATGTGGTGTATAAAAACTTCTGTTTAAATATCTCCAAGTAAATAGTTGCTAATATATTGACAATGTTGTTTGTTTTGAGGATTTTAAGTTAATCTTTTTTTCATCTTCATTAGGAGGGTGGTTATTTATCTGTATGTAGTACTCCCAGTAAGCGTCTGTATAGTAGATTTTGTTTTTTTAATAAGTTTATAAATATTAGATAGGTAGCCTTTTCCTTGATAAGGTTGTTTTGTGATTATGATAAAGTATTCATTAAGTTTGTGAACATTTTGTCTAACTGTTGTTTGCATTTGTTCAGTTTTATTTATAAAATATTGTCTTAGATTTTGCAGAAGTAGCCATGAATCATTATTTATATTATACTTGTTAATTATGTGTTCATTAATTAATAATGTCTCTTGTTCTACTAGTTGATGCCAATAGTTTATTGAACTTTTCTTTAATGTAATTGTTTTTTGAGTTTGGAATGTATCAAGGATAGCAGGTTTAAAGGCTATTGGTTGAGTGAGAAAAAACAAGAGTTAACATTTGGGACTTTGTTTATATATGTTTTAAATGTTGTTAGGGTAATATTTATATATTTTGATGGTAATTTATTGTTTTTGTTTTTTCCTACTAGTTGATCTTTTAATAACCAGACAAGGGATGATGATATAATAGTTAAATAGTCTTGTATATGACTTTGATTAAGTTCTATATAAATCTGCTCATGTATTTGTTTCCAAATAGGGTTGTGGTAAGTATTTAACCATAAGGTTATATTTTTTACAACAGATGATATAATCTGGTAGATTAATTCCTCCTTATTCCCAATTTGGTAAATGTTTATTTAAAACAATACGTGGTTTATTTGGAAACCATAAGAAGTTTAATATTATTTTGTTAAATCTTTGGATGACATACGTGGGAGGTGGCAATGAGAAACTTTGTATTAGGTATAGCACTTTAGGAGAAATGATTTATTTAATAAGATATAATCTGTCTCTCATTGTAAATGTATATTTGTTCCAGTTATATATTGTTTGTTCTATTTTATCTAATGTTTTTTTTTAATTAAATATAAGTGAGTTTGTTAAATCCCCAAGTAGATCTATACCTAAATATAGTATTTTTTGTCTACTGCTATGTATTTGGAATATTCTTTGCTTATATATTTATTTTTGGCATTGCATGACAAGATTTTTGTTTTGTTTTCATTAAAGTGTAAGCTTGAAACATTTTGGAATTATTTTATGTCACTGAATAATGCCTGTAAAGATTTGTTAGTGTCTGAGAGGGTTAGAAGTATGTCATCAGCAAAGAGTTGTAATTTAAGGTTTAATGTTTTGTTAATACATAGTCCTTTAATGTTGTTGTTTGGTCTAATTTGATTTGCAAAGGGTTCTATTATTAGTGCAAATAATAGTGGTGATAAAGGGCAACCCTGTTTAGTTCCTTTTTTGATTTGTATAGGTCCTGATCTATATGATCCTAATTTAACATACACTATAGATTCTTTATATAATGATTGAATGAGAGTGTTGAAAGTTAAGGGGAATTTATATGCATTCCAAACTAATGTTAGAAAATTCCAGTTTACTGAATCAAATGCTTTATTAATATCAAAGGAAATTATGTTTAAATCAAGATTTATATTTTTGGTATAGTCTATTAGTAATAAGATTCTTTTAAGATTGTCATATGTGTTTCTTCCTTTAATAAAACCTGTTTGGTCTTCATGGATTACCATTGGGAGAAAGTGCTTGATTCTGTCTGCATATATTGTCATGAACATTTTGTAATCTATATTCAATAATGATATTGGTCTATATGATGAGCATTGTTTCTCATCTTTGCCTGTTTTGATTACTGGGGATATCAATGAATATTTCCAAGAGGGAGGGATATTTATATCTTGTTTAACTATGTTATATACTTTTAAAAGTAAGGATATAGCCTGATTACGTATTAATTTATACATTTCAGGTAAAATATTGTCTGGGCCAGGTGCTTTATTTACTTTAAGGTTTTTAATTTGTGATTTCAGTTCCATCATTGTAATTGATTTGTTTATAGTGTCTATTTGTTCTTGTGTTAATCTAGTAAGAATTTTATTTTCAATGTCATTTTTTATATCTTTGATGGGTATTTCTTGTGAATTTGAAGAATTATCAGAGTTATATTGCTGTCTAAATGCTTCCAGAATACTATTTAAATCAGTTACTTTTTTCTTTGTATTAGGTATATATATTTCTTTAATTTGTTTGGATTTTATTATTTTTTTTGTTCTGTTTGCTAATTGTTCCTGGTGCATTGGATTTGTGGAATAAGAGTTTAGTTTTATCTTTTCTAAATTAATCATAATTTTATGATGTAATATTTCTTTTTGTTGGTTTGTAATAGTTCTTGAGCTGAATCTGTATTTCATTTTTGAACTTCTAGTTTCAATTTATCAGTTTTCTTTTATAATTCTAACATATCTTTGTTCCAGGTTTCCTTTTATTAATGCACCAAGATAATACTTTCCCATATATATAAGGTTTTAATGAGTCCCAAATATATATTTCTGAGATATACTCAGTTGCATTCAATTCAAGGAAAGTTTTAATTTCTTTTTCATAGAATTCTTTAAATTCTGTTAATTTTGTGATATAAGCGGGTATTCTTGTGATGGGATTTGTATCTCTGTTCTTAATTTCTATCTCAAAAACTAGAGCATTATGATCATATAGTGGACAATTAATTATTTTAACTTCATCTATTTTTGTTATTAAATCATTAGCTATATATATTCTATGTATTCTAGAGTTAGTTTTATGCCTATGGAAGTAAAAGGAATAAATTAATGAGTATGGATCAGCAAATTCATTTGTGTCATTTATGCACATTGTGTCTGTGAATTTTAAAAGTGCCTTTGATATAGGTAATTCTTCTTGTGGTTTTTTTAAATCAGTGTCATTATCATTTGTTATACAATTAAAATCTCCTGCTATTACTAGGCTACCTTTAGTTAAATGAATTATTTCTTCAAATTGATGTTTAACTGTTCCTAGTCCAAGTCCTGGTATCCAGTATAGATTTACTAAAGTATAAACTTTTCTATTGAGTTCCATAGACACTAGACAAAACATATCTGATGTATCATGATAGGTGTTGATTATTTTGGGAGATATGATTTCATTACGAATTAATATGGCTACTCCTCTTTTTTTGTTTATATTAAGAGCTTGTTGGTACAGTGTAGTTGTTAATATTAATATTGTTTATATCTGTGTCTAACAAGTGAGTCTCTTGTAGGAATACTATTTGTGGCTTATGTAAGTTTATATATTTGGACAGACTTCTCCTCTTATTACAATTGTTCAGACCATTAACATTTATAGATAAACACTTCATGTTTAGCTTTATATTTGTGTTGTATGACAGTATATGGGAATATCTGTAACCCTTGGTTTTGCTTTATAAAAATGTTTTGATTTCATAAGCTTCATATATGTAATGTGTATACTTCCTGCAGACACCAAACCATTATAACAAAATAAATGAACTATTAAACTTAACATTTCTAATCGTATAATACATTCTGCATCGCTATGAGGTAATAAACCTCTTTGCCTGGCTAGTAATACTACCCAAGCAAACCTTCTAACCTTGTGAATAGTGTTTGGATTTATCTCTCTAGATCTCAAAATCAATATATAAGTAACAAAATATATCAAAGTATTGCTATCTACATTTCTAAATCTTTGTAGTCTATTAAATATAGCAATAATGTTTTAAGTTTATATATAAGTTTGTTTCTAGTCTGGATTCAGAAGGCAAAATTTCAGATTTAACATTTAGTGTTACTTCAAAACCATGTAGTAATTTACATGACATTCTAATGCAATACAATTGTTCATGAGTCGTAATGAAAATGTTTCAGTACCTTTATATGAAACTTGAAATAGGTAATTAAATCAGGTTTCAAATAATTATATATATATATATATATATATATATATATATATATATATATATTGATTCCTATTACAAGAACGAAAGCTCACTACTTCGAACTTATAATAGGAAGCCTCACTTCTGCGAAAGTTCACTTTAACGAAAGTGAACTTTTGCGTAAGTGCACTTCACCGAAAATACCCCAGCACAGTGGAGGACATAAAAAACAAGCTATGTCCTCCACTATGGTGCAATAGTCATGGACCTTAGGGTTAGGGCACGGGTTAGGGTAAGGGGATAGTTAGTAAAGCTATCCCCTTACCCTAACCCATGCCCTAACCCTAAGGTTTGTGACTATCTCACCATAGTGGAGGACATTGCTTTGTCCTTCACTGCGCTGCAGTCGTCACGGACCTTAGGGTTAGGGCCCTAACCCTAAGGTCCATGAGTCGGGCGATCCTCTTACCATGACCCGTGCCCTAACCTAAGGTCCGTGAGTACTGCACAGTTCAGTACAACACCTGTTCATTGCACTGAACTTCGCATAAGTTCACTTTCGATTAAGTGCACTTTCACTGCGGTGAGCATTCCATGCACTATTTCGAATTAGTGAAAATTCGATCTAGTGTATGGAACCCATATATATATATATATATATATATATATATATATATATATATATACATACATACATACACATTCACATACACATACATATACATACACATATACATACACACATACACATACATTTTCCCTCTCAAGTCATTTAGGTACATTTGATTTTTTTCTTCTTTGTTTTATATTTATAACAAAACAGCTTAATATTAGTAATGATCTTCTCAATAGGAATTTCCATCTGTGTAAAGTATTGAGAATATTTAAAGAACAATTTTATAGTAAGTTTCATACAAACATATAATGTAATATTATGAAATAAGGAAAGTGTAATTCACTTCATCTCATCACATCTGATTATACTGAATCTAATGTTAAGTTGTCAACTGTTTTACAAACAATGAACAATGATAAGTAAGCGAATCACTTAGAATTAAGGTGTTTCAACACTTAGCATTGAATGTTCTGTTTATTCTTGACAGTTCATGTCATAATATGCTGAGTAGCCTCTCATGAAAAGCACTAACTTGGTACTGTGAATCGTGAGCTGCAGGTTCCTATAATGTTAATTAGGGCTGACAAGTATTCAAAATTCAAAAATATGTTATGACATTTAATATCTTGAAATTTCCAATTTAAAACAGATTTTATTATGCCAATAGCAGCGTGATAACTAAGTACAACTGCATACAGCTTGTTATTTAATAATTTTAATTTTCCACCATGTATTTATGTCAATAGAAGTGCTTCTTTTCAATAAATTCTTGTAAGTTAAAGAATTCATTTCAGCTAATTACTATTAAAGAATTTTCATTAGTGAATTATAATGTACTTTGAACTAAAATTATCAGATTTAAATAGATATAGTATATTGACATTATATAGGGTACTTCATTTACTTTCCCATCAGACAAATACTTCAGAATGATCTTATAGTAGCTTCTAAATTATTGTTCGTATCATCTATTGAGAGAGAGGAAGAGAGGAAAAAAACACACACTGTTCTTCACTCTTAGAATACATCTGTATATCAATACATAATACAATATCACTAAACAAGTTAAATATTAGATCGGTCAATCTATATCAGAGCTGGAACTCTATTCAGGTTCCTATTACAATTAATATATAGATAGCCCAATAAGAAGTCTGTAATTATCCATTCGCTATGTCAAATGACATGATTTTTAGCCTTTCGTTTGCTTGTGCCAAATGGCCAATAACTGTCAACAACATTAAAAGGGCTATGTCCTTGTAGTTGGTAATGTCAGCTATGTTACTGATCAAATAGTTTTCCCGATATCTAAATATTTTGATACAGCTGTAGAAATTTATATTATATACCTTGACCTTAGGAACCCTTTGTGATGGAATAGTAAAGAATATGACTTTGTGTCTGTAGTTTTTTTAAGTAAATACACTAGGTGCATAGAATTTTAAAATATATGTTTAGTTTAAATATAGGGTAGTAATGTGTATTAGCATGTGTAATTGCAATTTAGTTAAATGCTGGTAAATTACTAAGCTTGTATATGTTAATGGTCTGATTAAGGTATATTGTATTTGTGGATAGCAACTTATTGCCTGGTCCTGTAAATACAGCATAATGTATAACACTCATGGTAATGAAGTAAATCGTTGGATTTATTTTTTGTTTTATAGGGTATAGACATGATGTTTAAAATGGGTGATTCTTTGTTAAAGCTTATGAGATTGTTTAAGTAACTGAGTTTGTGTTTAATCATTAGATTATTATTTACATCATTTGTGTTTAGTAGTACTGTTATTGTATGAAGCTAAATCATTGCTTTGTTTTACCTCTCTAGTTCGTGACATTATGATTACATCATTTTAAGAAACAACGTACGTAGATAAGAGTGCGGTCGCAGACTGGATTTGCTGTTCATAGTGCCGGTGATGCTTTAAAGTTACTGCAAATAACTCAAGAACCAGGCGGGAAGGAAAGAATTAATTTTCCTGCACTGATCGAGGTACTGTTCACGCGACTACATTATACTGTTTGCTATTGAATGAATTACTGTTGTAGCCACTTTCATGTGAAGCCTGAGAAGCTGTGAAGCACAGCAAAACAAAGGCATTTTGATCACACGTTTTCCTGAATGTCAGGTTTACCCTTTTTCCCTTTTCCCTCCTCCTTTCGCAGATTCAAAAACTGTCACTGCGCAGAAGTAAACATCTTGTCTGAAAGGGCACATAATAATGTGTATGATGTACATTTTTATATTACCGCTGGGTTAATTTTTCATTAGTAAGTCAAATATTACAATGTCAGTGAATCTGTTTCTGTAGTATCTTTGAATATGGTGAAGCACTTTAATAAAGAGATTGTACTGGTTTTACCTAAAATAATGAAGTTAATCTAGAGCTCACACTACCTGAAACTGAATAATTAGTTTGAAGCTGTATCTAATAATAACCTTTAAACATTTTTACAGCTCAATTAATCTATCAAATCCGGGACTGATCAAACATTTATATGTTACTAAAGGTCCATAAAAGGACATTTCTATTTGTTAATACTCTATATGTAGTATAGATGAAATTATTCCTATATTGTCTTGTGTATATTATCAAGTGTGTATATAAGTGTTTAACAAAAGACTTTAAGGAAGAATTTGATCAGTTTCTTAAAATTCTAACAGTACTTTATAAATAATTGTAAAGATGTACCTGTTTTTTTTTTCCCTTTGCTTGTTGCTTCCAAATCATTGCTCAAGTTTTAACAAGCTGTGAAAACATTTATGTTTATTTGTCCTTTAGTTTTTGTTTTTTTTTGTTCAACATTCTTCTAGTTGCTTACTTCTGCATTTCTTTTTGGTGTACTAGTTGTCCATTCCATATATTCTTCTTGTGATAAGATGTTGTTGTTGGAAAGATATTTTTATTGCTGAATCAACTGTCTCAAAGATTTTTATTCCCTCTGGCAAAAAGATTTGCAATCTTGCTGGAAACAGTAGATGCGTTTTCAGTTGCTTCTTTTTTAGGATTTTTATTATTGGTAGGAATTCTTTTCTTTTGGAAACCACTTTTACAGAATAGTAATTGTCAAATCTGATTAAATTATCTTTATATTTGATGAGTTAATTTGCTCAGGCATTTCTTAGAATAAGATCTTTGTCTTGGATAGAAAAAAGTCTCACAATTATGGATCTTGGCTTATTTTTGATTGAAGAGGTATTTTCAGAGGCTGTTAATGACCTATGTGCACATTCTATTCCATATGAAAGGGCTTCAGGTAATTTCACTATATCTGGTATCCAGGTGGTGAGAACGTTTATTATGTTGTCTCCTTCTACTTTTTCTGGTAAACCATAAATCCGGATGTTGTTTCTTCTTGTTCAGTTTTCCATATCATCTAGTTTTTCTAGTAGGTATGTATTTTGTTGTAATAAGGATTCTGTTTGTTGTTCCTCTGTTAGAAGTCTTGAGTCAATGTCATTTAAATACTGTTCCATAAGTGAAATTTGCCCTTTCTGTTATGTGAACATTTCCTGGAGTTGTTCAAGTTGCTGTGAACATTTTTCTTTGAAAGTATCTAATTTATTATCCATCTTGTCTATTTTGATTGTGAGTTCCTGTATATTAGAAATAAGTGAGTGCAGTTCCTTTTTGATTGTAATATCCTGAGCTGGGTTCTTAGAATGACTCATGATATATAGCTGATTGTAGTAATGTCCTTCCAGTAATTAATTTGACAGGAATTATTCAAAGACAGACAGTGACATTTCTTCTGTAGATGCTCCAGAGTATAAAAAACTTGTTAATGGCAGAAATTTCCTGAAGTTGTTGATTATTTCATAAAATTCCTGTCAGGAATAGTAATGAGATAAGAGAGCTGAGAGAAAGTGCTGTTACCAGATCAGCATCTTGGCCACGCCCCCCAGATTTGGATCTTTTGACAGAATACAGACAATAATAAAACTGCATGTTTATGAGGTTGTGATTAACTATACCTTCTTCAGTTTGTTTGATTGTTAATGGTGTCCTGTCATTTGGCATTTTATAAGTTGGCAGGCCAGAAGTTTGCCATACTTCTCATTGAAGCCTGGACTAAAGGGAATCAACCTATGGTGGATATAAAAAGTGTATACACCCCTGTTAAAATGCCACAAATTTTTTGATATAAAAAAATTAGTCCACAATAAATAATTTTAAAACTTTTCCCACCTTTAATGTGACCTATAACCTGTACAATTCTATTGAAAAACAAACAAATCTGGTAGGGGAAAAATATAAAAAATTAAAAAAACATACAATATGCTGGTTGCATAAGTGTGCACACCCTTAAACTAATACTTTGCTGTGTGTACATACCCTTAAACTAATACTTTGTTGAAGCACCTTACCCCGTCCCATTCCTGTCAACAGTGGGTTACTGATTTTCTGGGATGCTCCTGTTGTTCAGTCTCACAGGTGCTCTGTCCTTTGTAACTCATGGACTGCTACAACCATTGAATAATGCCAGCTATTAGAATGTCATACGTCCTCATATGTTTAAAAAAAAAAAAAAACTGATTATGGCTCCTGTCTGTTAAACTGCTTTCTGTATCAAGGGTAAAGACTCTAAAGCTCCTCTTTTACTATTATTATTTATTTTTTAATGACTTAGTGTTTTAGAAGTCTCAGTGGTGTCTAGGGGGACTTGCACGCCATGTGTGAGTGCCAAGGGCACATGATTTCAATCTTTCTAAGTGCCTTTAGGGCATGCTATATAGAGCATCCCTTGTGTCTAGTGTTCCCCTCACCCAATGTCTTCTATGTTGCAAAACTTTATTGTGTTAATTTTTTTAAGTGCCTTTAGGGCACAAAAAATAGAGAGTTTCCCTGGTACCTAGTATTTCAATTTGCTCATTAGTCTAGTAAGGAGTGTGGAGGTATGACAGACCCACCACACACAATCAAACATTCATGCATACGTATATATACACACACACACACACACACACACACACACACACACACACACACACACTAGGGTTACCACCTGTCCCACTTTGTGAGGGACAGTCCCTCTTTGGGCAGTTGTGTCCTGCGAAAAAACTGATAAAATGGCAGATTACTGTACGAAAATATTTCCTAAGTTTTCTTTCATAGTTTCATAAGACAATTATCTTTTCTCTGAAACACCTAAATGTTATATGAAATAGCATAAACAACCCAAATGCTACACGAATAGGCTTTTATTTTGGCAGAAAGGTGAAGTTCTATCATTTGTACTGGTCATGGGTATGTTTTGTCTTGCTAATCTGACATTTCTACAGTAAATGTCCCACTTTGAGCATTTGAAAAGGTGGTAACCCTAACACACACACACACGCACACACACAAAAAAAACACCCTCACTCAATCACACTTACCCATTTACCCATACACATGTGTATGCACACATGTACACACACTCGCAAACACACATATCTACCCGATTTATCCTCTAACTAACCCAGCACTTTTACCTCATACACTCTGTCTCTCACACACACACACACACACACACACACACACACACACACACACACACACACACACACACACACACACACACACACACACACACACTCACCCTTACCTCTGATACGTCTATATACATTCACACATGCAGCCACATATATAAAAATACATGCACACACCACTTCCTGTCCACTAAACTCTCCAGTGCTTACCTCAGTCCTGTTCAAACTTTTAGCCGTGATCATTAGTATGGGCAGCAGATGTGACTTATGCAGCAAGTGCGAATCAGCTGTGCAAATTCCTTACTGCAGGCATTTCCAGAAGAGAGCGCATAGCTGATTAGTATAGATCACTCTCTCGGAATACCTCATTAGCATTTGCGGTAGGTTGCGGAGACAGCCCACTCAAGATGCAACAACATGGTTGGGGTGTATCTGAATCAGAAACGGTTCCTGTAAGGTGTAGACAAGGCATACATCTCATGATAACCTTTCTGTATATAGGCCTTTGCTCTGCATATCCTTATTTGAATTCACTTTTTTTAAACCTGAAAATTATTGCTTAGATACCTTAACCCCCACATTAGATCACTGCCAACATATTTGTCATGCAGAGTATAATTCTAATTCCACTCAGTAGACCTGTCCTCAGCCATAATGCTTCCTTATTATGTTCATTAACCATATTGCAAATGTATTACTCTACCTATTGCCTTTTAGGAGCTCTTATTGTCTTTCTTATCATTCTGTAACCCTCCCACCACACCACTATACCCATAACCACATCGCCACAACAGTCAGGAAATGCTTCTATGTGGCACACCTCATCACTAAAGGCTTTTCATCCAGAAAAAAGGAGGTCATTGTCCCACTGTACCCATCCCTCATTAGACCCATTATAGAATACAACGCCCTGTTTGGTATGTACCTCTCAAGACATCTGCAACAACTGGAAAGGCCACTAAAATACCTCACTAAAAGAATCACAGGCCTAAAGCAGATGCCCTGTGCTGACCATCTAAAAAAACTCCACCTATACTCTGTTGCATATCATCTACTCAGAGGCGATCTCTGCTTAATATACAAGGCCATGTCAAACCCATAGCTGCTGGACATGCTACACTTAAAGAAATCCCAATCCCTCAGAGACACACGCTCCAGGGATATAAACCTTGTCATCACAATGAACAAAACATGCTGGAGGGATAGGTTCCTGACCCAGAGACACCCCATACTCTGGAATAGACTACCCATACATGTCAAGCAGAGTGCCTCTTTGGCCCTTTTCAAAATGAACCTTGATGATTGGATGGGAGATAGGAAATTCACCCCAGGGATCACATCAGTCACCCTGCTAGACAGGGGTCCAGGGAAGTAAATACTGTGGGAAGAAATAGCCAGGGAATTGTTATGGCTAGGCTTGTATAGGCCTTAGGGCCAATCCTAGTACCATCCTATGAACCTATGAACCTATAACCCTCTTATTTTAAGCCTAGCTAATTTCTCTTTTTGTACTTGAAATAACCTATCCCATTTGGTGTTAGATTAGCCTTACTCATTCCATGGTCTATAATTATATATAATAATATATATAATAAGTGTAACTTGGATCATACCACAGCTAATTTGAGGGGAGCCATGTGTGTGATAAAGCATTTAGGAGCTGCCTCTGTCCATTTCTAGCACAGTGTAGTTCTGGAGTAAATTTTCTGTTTCCCATCCATAGATCTAAGTCACATTTGAATATGGACAAGGATGAACTTTGTTTTATGTAGATGGGGAGTCTGTTCTATAGCAGCAATATCCTCTCTGAGATATGTTGTCCCTACAAACCTGCAGATGTTGCAGAAGAGGTTTAGATCCGTAGACCAAGTATTTCTGATGCTATTTGAAGTGCACGTGTGCAATAAATCAGTGAGTAATGGTTTGGAGGATGCCTTGTATGCCAGATACAGGTCACTTCTTAGCAGTCTGTATGATACTGAGTATAGTGACAGGACTTTAAATAAGTCTATGTACAACAAGTTGTTTAGATTGTGTATCCTTTTAGTAAATTATTTCTTGAGCATTCCAATTGTTGCATGTGTCTGGGTAGAAACATGCTAAAGGCGGCATTATATTCAATGACTAGCCTAATAAGGGCTGGGTAATGACATCTCTAAATCTAGACACAATCCTTTAGTTTATAAGCTGTGCAATATAGAAGGACTTTCTTACAACAATAGACATATACTGGTCAAAACTTAGGTTATTGTCCACATATTTTCCCAAATCTTGAAGAACTGGGTCAATTCTTAGAGAGATATTGTCAATGTGTTAGTTCCCTGGAGTAGATGACTTCCGAAAGGGTACAATAATGCATTTTTTTGGTATTTGAGGCTGTCCTGACTTTCATTTCTGCCTTGTTACACCTTATCAACCAAATTCTTACCTACCCTCAGTTACTGCATCTTTAAACTATGTTCACCCTGAAGTCTTTGTTTTCTCATCATACTTCTGATTATGTTCCCTCATTCTCAAATTTTCAGGCTCAGTTTTTAGTATGGATAACTACATAACAATTCCTCACCCATGTACAGCCGTGATATCAATTAACTCAATTACGTTCTGCTCTCCCTTTTGCACATCTGTTTATTTTACTTCCTTCTGTGTCATATCAGTGTACTTATCAGAAAAACATCTTGGGCTAATATATGACCTAGACCATGTTTTTGAAATGCACTTGCAGAACTTTCTTACTTTGCAAAGGTCTACAGATGTGTTGCTTTTTGTCTGCATGTATCATTTTGAATATACAAATCTTTGACTACATTACTGTTCTTGGTTTTTGTAGATGACTCTTTTAAGTCTGCATTATGATGGAAAAGGGTCCCAAGACCATTTTATTCATCTAGTTTTAGAAATGTAAAAAAATATGTAAACATTTTAAATAGATGCCAGCATATGTAATTCCACGAAGGCACTTAAAATAATGTGTAACTTGTTTAGGATGGTAAAAGTGGCAGAATTAAAACAAGATATATAATATGTAATTGTGGATGGTGCAATGGCATACAGGTTAGCATTGCTGCTTCCTAGTGCTTGGTTCAACACTTTGGTTATTAGATGGGTACCTTATGAATATCCTAATTGTGTCTGATTTTCTCCTTCATCTCAGTGATATGCCATAGATGGATTGCTTGTCCTCGAGTTGATGGCACATGGGAGTATGCACTCACTCTCGTGTGCGCGCGCGTGTGAGGGGCATGCATGTGTGCACATGTGAGTGTATGTGTAACTGTTTGTGTATGTGCGTGTGTGTGTGTGTGTGTGTGTGTGTGTGTGTGTGTGTGTGTGTGTGTCTACTTTACTTTATTTTCACCGTCAGCACACGATGGATACCGTTAATATCGAACTAGATTATACTCCAGGGACGAGGGAAGCAGTAGTGAACCTAGAAGACCTGTTACACTTACAAGCTAACCCTTTATTGGCTCTGGACCTTTCGCAAACTGAGCATGTCACTCCCGCAAATACAGAGGGTTTCAATATATCTGATTTTAACCTTGTATCCAAAGCGTTGGAGGACGATATCTACAAACTACAAAGATATGCCTGGCAAAGGCAACATCTAGAGGCTTGTCTTCATTACTCTATCGTACCGAGAGGAATGCGAGTGATGTGTATGCCATCGTATGGAGAGGCGCATCCAGAACTCCTCAAAAAATGGCAGGACTTGAATATTGACCTCGGACACAGGTATATCAAGCTTCTGCTTGATTATTTTACACCTCTAGAAGTTGAATTAAGAGATAAGGTTGATGCTAATTTTAAAGACCTTAGCCACCGCTTTAAAGCAGAATATTGCACTCGTAGATTACGCAACATTTGTTTACAAGTAAATGCCTTCAGCGAGAGGCTGAAGGCAACTAAAATGCGTAAACTACAAAGAGACTTTCAAGATTTTAAATTACGACAAGTATTTGTTTGGCCAAGAGGCAATAATTTAATACAGAATGAGAATAACAGTGTAAATGATAATGTGAATCATATACAGCGTTCTACATCTGTAGAAGGCACCTCTGTTATTAATGTTGTCAACGATAACACTTTTCCAATTAATGCTTCTTTGCCTGCCGCTAGTTTAGAGGGGACTAATAATAGTTTTATGGCTCCTAACGTGACTGACACGCCCCCTCCGAATCAACTAGCGTTGCAGAAACCAGCTAGTAATCCAGGAGCCAGACCTAAAGATCTTAATACTGTTGTTCCTTTGGGTCCCTCATCAAAGAATTTTTTTACCATACCCTGTGAAACAAAGATTTCAGCACAGAGGACGGTCCACAAGTCGAGGCCCAAGGAAAAGGAAGCTATCAACGGAAAGCTTCCAGTCAACAAGACGAACAAAAAAGTGACTGGTTTACTATATAATTATTCTGACTATAATCTTTCTAATGCTGACACTTCTCTTTTAAACCATGGTTTGAATTTTATTCCAGCTTGTTCTGACACATTGAGTGATGTTTTAATTAATTTAAGATTATTTTGCAGACGAGTAGCTCTAAAAGTTTTTTTCAGAGAGAAATCTGACTCTATCAAAAATGCTGCACCCATTGTTTTTAAACGGAAAAGCACTTTTATGCCCCCACTACCTCATAATATAGAATGTTTTTTACACATTTGTGAACATGATTTTTATGAATTATTCTCTATTAAGATAAAACCTGTTTTTTTCAATTTAAACCTAGAAGAATTTAACTCTTTAAAATATTTGAAACAATGTGACAAAATTTCTGTTAAACCAGCCGACAAAGGAGGTGGGATTGTGGTTTTAAACAGAGCTGATTATAATTCTAATATGTGCCAAATGCTTAGTGATGAGACCACTTATGTAAAATTGGAATTATATGAAGTCAACACAATAATTAAGAATGTACAAGATATGATATATGATCTGCTTATCTGCAGACAAATTAGTGAAGAAATGTACAGTTACCTACTGGTAGATAATCCTACCATACCCATCATTAAGGGACTTCCGAAAATTCACAAAAATATCCATCCCATCCCACTTCGACCCATAGTATCAGGTGATCACTGGGTTACTGCTAATGCTTCTTGTTTCTTAGAGTTTTTACTCAGACCAGTGGTTGATTCTTTTGACACTATTTTAAAGGATACTTACCATCTACTAGCTTGTTTATCAGAGATACAATTAGACATTCATCAACATGAATACATCCTTATTACCTTGGATGTGAAAAATCTCTTTACCTCAATTCCCAATGATTTGGGCATTGAAGCCATAAGAGATATATTAACGTTAGATAAGTCCTTCTCAAGTGATAGACAGTTACTTGTATGTCAACTATTAGATGTGGTACTAAACAATAATGTATTCATGTTTTTAAATGAGTATTATCTACAGAAATGGGGGGTGGCAATGGGCACCCCGTGTGCAAACACCTATTCCAACCTGGTTGTTTTGGCCTGGGAATGTTCTTGCCTATTCACCCACCCCCTGTTTGCTCAGATAAAAATCTATAAATGCTTTGTAGATGATATTTTTATTGTATGGGAAGGTACGGAGACTGACTTTGTAAAGTTCCTGAACCACCTTGAGAGTACTTCCACCTTTTTACGTTTCACTATGGAATGCTCCTCCAAATCCATAAATTTTTTAGATGTGACATTAAACATTACTGAGGATGGTACTATAAGCTCTACAATCTATAGGAAACCAACTTGGAGGAATACACTTTTATCTTTTGACAGTATGCACCCTAGGTATGTGTTTCCTGGCATCATCAAGAGCCAATTCATCAGATTAAAAAGACTCTGTAAAGATTTACATACTTTACAACTTGAAGCAGATCACTTAGAATTATTATTTAGGGAGAGAGGTTATGATCCAGGCCTCGTCTCAACTACCAGGAACAATGTTATCAGGACTACACTGACAAAAAATCAGGACACCATTATTAGAAATATTAAATACTCCAATGGACATAAAGACTTTGTACCTATAATTTTGAATTTTACCAGCATTACTAATGATATTAAAAAGGTTTTTTTTATAATAATTGGAAAGTACTCACTATAGACCCTTTTGTTAAACAACTAATAGGGGACAAGCCACATTTTATGTTTAAAAACAGCCCGAACTTAAAACAGTTACTATGTAATGACAAATATACCACTGAAAACCTATGCTCATCATTTAGCAACAAGAAAGGTACTTTCCCTTGCTATAATTGCAAAAGATGTAGCTACATTTCAAGAAAAATAGAATTTAAACATCCTACTTTGGATTATAGTTTCTATCCAAGGTTCTATGCTAACTGCTGCACTAAGAACCTCATTTACCTGGCCACCTGTAAAAACTGTCCAGCCTTTTATATTGGCCTCACTAAAAGATGCCTAAAAGACAGAATATATGGCCACCTTTATGACATTCAGAAGAAGAATGAACTAAACGCATTAGCAAAACACATTTTGGAACAGCCTCATCATGACTTTGAGTTTAAGGTACTTGAGATAGTTATACCTAACAAGAGAGGTGGGGATAATTCATTACTTCTAAACAACAAGGAATTAAAATGGATATTAAGATTGGCTGCACACATACCTCCTGGCATTAACAATCAAGTTTCTATCAAACCGGTTTTGGAAGCTAGATAGAACTTTAGAATTGCATACTTATTGTTGGCCTGTATTCTAGATTTCCAGTTTTAGCTATTTTCCTATTTGTACCTAGTGTATATTGTCTTCTGTTGAACTCATTTCCCCCTTTACAAATGTTTAAAAGTTTTTATAGTAACTTAGTAGTTTCATTTAGTAGTTTTATTCATTAATATTTAAAACTACAGTTTCATTACATTATATCATGTTCACACTGTTTGTCTATTTTTTATAAAATATCATATCTATAACACTTGTTCATTCATCACTCATTTATTTATTTATTTATTTATCTATGAATGATGAATAACATACACACAGTATTTTGATGATAACACTATTTGGTTTTATATGAATAATTTAAATATTCACTTATAACAGTTTTTACACATATTAATCCTTATATGTCAAAATAATTTGTATCCACACTCACATTCATAGATAATCGAATTTATATATGTTTTTTATACATTTTTCTATATATTTATACTGTAACTATATATATATTTATATATTTAATATTTAATGTTTGATATTTAATATTTAATAACATTTAATATTTGTTTACATATATAATATTGATTATTTATTTATTTACAAATATTCCATATACATTATATTCTATACTCCATTGTATATATTCCATATCTTGTTAGACTCATATTATTTTAAAAATTTTTAAATATTTATGAACAATATCAAATTCATGATTTTGTTATAATAATTGAGTCTACTACTATACCTATAAATTTATCAAAGACTAACAATAAAAAAAAATTTTGAAAATTCATTGTTACCATAA
Source organism: Protopterus annectens (assembly GCF_019279795.1). Taxonomy (NCBI): domain Eukaryota; kingdom Metazoa; phylum Chordata; order Ceratodontiformes; family Protopteridae; genus Protopterus; species Protopterus annectens. The sequence continues at coordinate 953,629,052 of NC_056748.1, read as the reverse complement.
TGTACTTACATTTTATTAAAACAGATATTTATTTATTTATTTATTTATTTATTTATTTATTTATTTACCTAACAAAAAATTTTTATAGAGTAATGCTTCATATATATGTTAATATTGTTCTTGTTTTAAATGTGTTTTAGATGTGCTTTTCCACATTGAAACCAGGTATTTTAATCTAGTTATTATTTTTGAAACACTCGTCGTCAGCATCAACTTTTAGTGTTTACTTTTAGTGCTGACAAGTAGTTGGAGAATGGTCCATGAACAATTCAGCCCTCTAAAAATTTGGGCTCTTTCTAAACGGCATGTAGTAACCAGAAATCTTTTAATTAGTCTTCTAATTGAAAAATTGCATGATTTGTTTGCTTTGATTTGGCGCCTTTTTAGATTTACTTGTATAAATAGATGATTTGAATTTTGTATGTATTGTCTGATGAAGCGTGGTGGTGACCACGCGAAAGCGCTTACAATAAACGTTTTTGGTGTTCGTATACTGGATTGCTTACTGCTTATTGAAAAAGTGAAGTTATTGCTCTTGTTCTACTGACTTGCTGTTGCATTTTACATGAACTTTGAGTCTGGTTTGGATACATCAGGACTTTATACAGCTTCGTGGTGAGAGAGCCTGGTTATTTTCCTCATGTGTGCACATGTGAGTGTATGTGTAACTGTTTGTGTATGTGCGTGTGTGTGTGTGTGTGTGTGTGTGTGTGTGTGTGTGTGTGTGTGTGTGTGTGTGTGTGTGTGTGTGAGTGCATGTGGGAGTGTGTAAGTGTGTGTTTGTGGCATGCATGTGTACACATGTAGGAGCACATGTGTGAGTGTGTCTGTATATGTCTGTAGGTATGACATATGCTTGTGCATGTGCATGTATATGTGCGTGTGCATGCATGTCTGCTCTCGCACCTGTGTGTGTGTTTATGTATGTGTGTGTCTATGTATTTATGTATATATATATATATATATATATATATATATATATATATATATATATATGTATATGTATATATATATATATATATATATATATATAGAGAGAGAGAGAGAAATAAAGAGTGTGTATGTGCATGTGTGAGAGAGAGAGAGAGAGAGAGATTGATATAGAAATATAGATATAGATTTATACACTTCAATCAGCTGGTGCTGACTGAGTAGGTATGAGCAACTGGTGATAATGAATGAATGACAAATGTACTGGCTAAGCAAAGGGTAATGTTTGCCTTGTCCAAGTTCATTTTATTTCTGGGGTGCCATTTTTATGGATTCTGCATATCTTCTGCATCCTCATGGATTTTTACAGAACTGTTCGATTCCCCAACAACTCGAACAGGCAGAGGTAGATGACCTAATGATACTTCAGATTTCCTGTAAGTGTGCATAAGATGATGATGGGAATGAGTGTGTGTTTGTGTATGCGTGAACATTCTATGATGGACTGGCATTCCATTCAGAAGTGGTCCCTGACTTATGCCTCTTGTTTGCCATCATTTGATCTGGCACCCCAACTGTCCCGAAGAGGATAAGACAGGCGTTGTCTGGGAGTTAAAGATGAGCACTATGCAAATGCACAGGGGTAATAATATTCAGGAATTCACATTGTGGGGCAGCTCATAGCTTAAAGCCATGCAGCACACACTGTCTTTAAATCACTGCACCCTTCACATGCAATGCAGTATGTGATAACTGTTTATGAGTTCCAGCTTTCAAAGTGACGGATGAATGACTGACTGTATAACAGTATACAAAGGCTGTATTTCACATAACCCTGACTTTTACTGATGTATTTATTTATTTTTGCTAGTCTGGTTGACAGAACAATTTCAGCCACGACCCAGAGCGCTGTGGTGGAGCAAAACATATGGTACATCAAGTAACACCTATGATTCATGTTAACACTGATGATACATTTGCAAAAATGTTGAAAACTGCTGCAACCAATCAGTCTAACAAAACTGAATATATAAAGCAGCAAAATCCAAAACAAGGATCTTTGGGCACTTAAAGCACACAACCTGAAGAATTCATATATAAACTGATGGTTTAGTATATCTCCTTACAGAGATAGTGGTGAACCTGTTCCAAAAGTGTGGTTCCTTCACTTTCATGAAACAAAAGCTAGTATGCTGAGAAGTGTATTTTGTTTCCTAGGTGTAGTATTGCAATAGAATAACAAACTTCTTAAAGAAAAATGAACAGAGCAGTAGCAGAAGTAATTAAATAATGTAGATCCATTTAACAATTATGTAAAACACACTGTTAGCATCTGTCTTTTTCCTGAGCTTTTTCTTGTGACAGGTACTTGTGAAGCATCGCATAAGAAGATATCTGCACACCAGCTGTATAGTCGTGGTAGGAATGAAACAAAAGCAAACTGAGAAGCAGAATATTGGTTGGAGGAGTCTAATATCTTCTGGTAAACAGTTAGTTTAGGCAGGGTTGTTTGTCTATATCAGTATAATATAGAATATTTATGGTACCTCATTAATAAAAGGGTAACAGTTAAGGTTAATGCCGATCAATCCAGACATTTAAGATATGCAGACAAATTTCTTACGACAGACAGAAGACAAGTGCAGGTGTAACACTGCCAGTTCAAACCATGTGGGAACATTGAACAATGATGGAATCTGAAGGATCACAAGCATACATATTCCTACTCCTTTATAAGAAGATGACATTTGATAAAAATGCAAATTACAATTGAAACTTCTGAGTACAAATTTAAATTTCACAACTACCTTGTTGAAGAAATTGCCCTGTTAACTATTGAAACTATACCAACCATGGCTTGTTGCATATTTTCTGATGCAGAATTGACAAGGAGCTTAAATTAAAAGATTATTTTTCAGACAGGACTACAACAAAGTGAAATGTTCTTATCACATTGAAAATGCTGCCAGGTGGGTCTGCCCTCTGCTCTTATTAAGCACATTTTACTTTCTGTATTTGCGACACCTTCTTTTTTTAATTATTGACTCTACTAGTGTTACTGGCAAGCCAATGAGCACTCATATTGGTCCAAATATATACAGATGGTATAAAATGATGACAGCCGGCTGCAATTAACTGAATTTTATGACATTTGCTCAATTTGTCCAGCACCATATGAGGCTGAGAGGAAGTTACCAATAATTTGGTTTGTATGTGCTTGACTGAGCAAATTAGACTACAATAATAAGCCAGCTTTGTCACGTGTTTTGGACAGAGTTTGCAGGAAAGCTACCCAGAAAATAGAAGCTAACAGATCAGCTGGAGAGTGTGTTCTTCATATACCAGCTGCAGCAATAAAAATGTTCCTTCCAATGTATTAAACACTGCTTTTATTGACAAAAGTATTATAGACAACAGTAGGAAAAGCTGTTATGTGCTGGAAAAAGGAAATGGAATAGCTCCTTGCTCTGTCAGCTACTGAACAATGCCAGCAGGATTAAAACTAGCAATTTTTATTTTTTGGTAGTAACAAGGAAACTGACTAGGTGCAAAGTCCCTGTTCTCAAGGGGAAACTTTAGAACCCTGTCTTTTTTTTCCATCTGTTAACATTTGATAACCAGATAGGTGAGCTGCTCTGAAGACCCTTTTCTATCATAACCTGGACCATAGGGCTGAAACATTACAAAAAGCAATTGCTGACATCAATGTACAACAGTTAATGAATAATAAAGTGTTTCAGACCAGGTAAATTCAGATAATGCATAGTGAACATTTTTGATTGTTACTTTAATAATTGCTTTTAAAAACTGCGTTGGTGGTGCTGCAGTAGTGTTGTCGCCTCACAGTAAGACGTTGTCTTGTTCGATTCTCAGCTAGAGCGTCTTCTGTGTGGAGACATGCGTGAATGGGCGTACCTTCGTTGAAGGATGTGCGTCAGGGCTGGCAACTCGGCATGTAAAAATCTACTGTCAATCATTAGCGGACCGGAGTTCCACTGTGGCGACCCCTAACCGGGAAAAGCCGAAAGACACAACAACTTTAATAATTGCTTTTAGATGTATTTGTTATATAGACAGATACATGGAGAATTTATTTATTTTTTTTGTATACAAAGTTAAAACAAAAGCAAAGTATAATGCTCTTATGTATACATCATTTTACCTCAATCACATAAAATCTGAGACATAAAGCAGGAAGATGTCAGGTACAAACATGAATATCCACTTAAGATTTAAGGCTGTTACATCCAAAGAAGTATTACATTTTCATTAATATAGTGCATTGACAATGTAGAAAAAGAATATATAAAATATATACACTGTAGGTAATCAACTGATAAAGCAAGCGGTGCTTTTCTGTGGAATTAAGAATAGCTGATTGGTCCTGAAGTTAAGTGGTTAGCAGTGACACAATACTGATTACACCTGGATGAGTAAAGCTCATGCATTTGCAGTCTCCTTTTTAAGAGACCTTTTAAGTTGTTGTTTTCAGTATGTGCAAGTGATTTGCGTTTATGATCACTTTGAGAATGTTAGTCCAGCTTGCTGGAGCTACTGTTTAGGCTTTGTGAAAGTCTTTAACAATGAATAACATTTTTAGCAGCATAGAGAGTAGGTGGTGTTCATTATTTGGAGTATGCCTTTTAGTGATGGACATTCTCTAAGTAGTCTGAAAGTCAAGGAGTTTTAAAAAATCTGATTTACGTTGTTTGGTGATTTGTTCAGCAGAGTTGACAAACTGAACCTGAGGAACTCAAACCCAGGATGAAGCTCATTAAACTAAGTGCTAGTCTTTCACCTTTTAAGGAATAAACATAGAACTCCAGATATGAATGTACCGCCTGTACTGCCTTTGTGTAAGGTACACATTCAAAAAGTAATTGCCCCAACAAGAGCAATAAAACTGATGCACATACATCAGTATAAGCTGATCCGCCACTAAAGAGGAAACTGAAATAAAGAGCACGTCAAAGTGCATGCAGGCTAATGTAACAGTGCTGAAGTTTAATTCATAGCTCCAGTGCAAAGTTATCTCCATTGAGCTGTATGAGGCATAGGAATCTTTCTTTACACATCGTTTAGTAGTGTGGTGGCTCACTGATAATGATTTTGTCTCACAACTCCTCTGCCATGGGTTTGATCCTGAACTGTGGTCACTCTGTGTGGAATATTTCATATTCTTCCTGCGTCAACATGGGTTTTCTCTAGGTATGTGATATGCCCTCACAATTTTCTATCTATGTAAGTGGAATCAAAATGTATCTATTTATGGTTGCAGTTCTCTTTGCCAAATCTTTTAATACTGACAACATGGATGTGAGTGTGTTTGTGTGTGTGTGTGTGTGTGTGTGTGTGTGTGTGTGTGTGTGTGTGTGTGTGTGTGGGGGGGGGGTTAGTGTTTTCAGAAATGTATGCTGCTGACTGTTGTAAACTTTGATGTTCACAGCTTCAAGATTTCCACTTAGTGCGTGAGGTGTGCAGGTAAAGAAGATTTTTAAACAATACTGAAACCTTTGCATGTACTGAAAGTTTCATTATTGGGGGAAGACTGTACATGTGAGTGTTTGTGGTTTGGATTAAAGTAATGGCTACATAAGGGACAAGATTTAGTGCTGAGCGTGTGTCTTATATTTGGGTTCTGTGTTCGAGTACCTTGTGTTCAGACAATGTGTGAATGTTGATGCTGTAAGTTTTACTTTCTTTCTTTATTTTGTTTTGAATGATCAGAAAGATCAGGACATTAAGTACAGGACAGACTAGGAGTGAAAAGTTGTGAAGTGTAAGATGTTGGTGACTCAGAGGATACTTGATTTATTTTTATTTTATTTTATTGACATTTGTTAACCGGTTAGTCCAACTGGGTTATTGTCCCATTTTCAGTGGAGACCAGAGGAGAAAAGCTCCAGCAAATACAATATATGATCACAGAACAAGAAAAAACAAGTATTACAAACAATAATAGCAAACAATAGAAATAAACATCTACCTGTGTGGAAATAAACAACCACATTTTTGTTTCTTTGAAAAAATTAAATTCTTAGTTGCTGAACAGATGGGGAAAGTCAAGAGTGATAGTAGGATGTGATGAGAGAGATATGAGTGTGGGAGGAGGGGAGAGCTAAGTAGGGTCATAGCAGGGACAGGTTCTGGAATTGAGTAAATGTGTCTTCAGTTCTTTTTTAAATAGTGAAGTATGAGAGATAGAGTGTATACCAAGGGGAAGTTTATTCCAAGCTTGGGCCACGGAATGCTTGTAGAGTTGCTTACCAACAGACTTGTTAGGGTGGTAAACATCAAGCAACTGCTGATTTCAGGTGCGGAGAGATCGAGAAGGGGTATAGATGGAAACAAGGAGAGATAGGGAAGGACAGCCGGAGGGTTTAAACAGCATAGAGTGCAGCATGTGAAATTGGTAGAGATGAAGTAATTGTGGGAGTTCCAGCCATTGTAGAGACTTTAAGGCAATACAGTGGTGGTGTTGTTTGGGCCGTTAGTAATGAATCTGGCTATTTTGTGGTAGGTTTGTTGAAGTTTGTTCAGGGTAGTAGTTTGAATATTTGTGAGAACTGGGGCAGCATAGAGGAGAGAGGGGAGGAGAAGTGCTTGTCCAAGGGTGAGTCTAGACTCAGGAGTGAGGTATTTTCTGTTCCGATATAGGAGACCAAGTTTTTGATGGGATTTCTTTATGCATTGCTGTATATGCTGATTGAATTTTAGTTCATCGTCAATGATAACCCCTAAGAGTTTAGTGTGGGTGTCAGGATGGATGGCTGTATTATTACAAGATTTAATGACAAAGGAAGATCTATGTTGAGCAAGAGAATGGGGCAGGAAGAGCAAGAGTTTGTTTTTTTTAGGATTTGGGATTCGTAAGTTTTTTGAAAGCCATTGTTCCGTGGAGAGTAGAGCTTTTTGGGTTAGAGTGTGTAGGTCAGAGATGTTGTCGGCTATAGAAATAATAGTGGAGTCATCAGCGTATTGAATGAGAGATGAATTATTGCAAGAGGTGAAGAGGTTATAAGTGATGATACTGAATAAAAGGGGGCCTAAGATGGAACCTTGTGGAACCCCAGTAGAGATAGGCAGGAAAGGAGAATATGAGGAGAGCCATTTGACAGATTGTTGGCGTCCAGATAGATAGCTAGTGAACCAGCTGAGGGTGGAGGAGGATAGGTGAAAGTTTGCAAGTTTAGATAGAACTAAAGGATGGGATACAGTATCAAAAGCTTTGTTGAGGTCTAGAAAGAGACAGGAAGTAGGTTTATTATTGTCCAGGGATTCTGCAATGGTGTGGGTGAAGGAGAGTAGAGCAGTAGTAGTGCTATGATAGGGGCGGAAACCATGTTGAGTAGGGGTGAGTAAGCTGTGATTGAGAAGGTGGTTTAGAAGCTGAGTATGGATACATTTTTCTCTGATCTTAGATAGGGGGGATAGAATGGCAATAGGTCGATAGTTGGTAGGATCAGTAGAGTTGCCTCCCTTATGGAGAGGGGTGGTGTAGAAAGATTTCCAAAGAGTAGGAACAGTAGATTCTAGCAGTCACAGGGTAGGCAATAGAGTCAGCTGCAAATTTGAGGAAGGTGGGAGGTAAATTAATTAAGATTGATTAAGAATGATGGACAGAAAGGTTAGTATACAAGGTATGTGACTCTGGTCATATTATCCCTTGGGTTGAGAAGAATTTGAAGACTATTTTTTGTGAAAATATATCAATCTAGTTGTTGCCAGAATTTGTGCATATGATATAGCAAATGATATACATAAATATGGTATATCGATGCTCTGCATTTCACAGAATAGATAAAAGGACACATAGAGAGTAGGGCAATAGAAATCCTTTCTCTCTCAATTTCTCTCTCTCTATAAGTACACACACACACACACACACACACACACACACACACACACACACACATATAATATATATATGTATATAGATATATATAGATATATACACACACATATGTGTGATGTGTGTGTGTGTGTGTGTGTGTGTGTGTGTGTGTGTGTGTGTGTGTGTGTGTGTGTGTGTGTGTGTATGTGAGTGTATAGACATTTGTTTTGCTTTTCTGTACCACCAGCCTTAATGAAATGATAGTGAGGGCATGAGACATGAAGGACTATGCTGCCAGACCTGCAGTTTTACTATTAAGACTGTCTAATACTACACATGAAAATAAATCATATGGCCTACATACTCTGAATGTTTTAAACAGCAATTTATTTGTTTCAGAAGTAAAAGTGATTGCATTTATGTTATAGATATTTTGCAGTAACATCAATTAAATACCACCATTCATTTTTTTTCATTGACTTTACACTATCAGTACTTTGATTCACATGCCAAACACAGATATATGCTTTTATATTTTACTGACAGCCTAATAATCTGCATCACTTTAATACTTTAGCAAAATTTGAGCATTATCTTGAATAGCGCATTAATAAAACAATCAGATGAAATTATATTTATAAAACACAAGTCTGAGTAAACTCAAAAAACAAAACAACAACAAAAAAACACAAAAATACCATGATCCAAGCTGGGTTTTCACCATATGTTTCCATCTCTCTAAACTTCCAAAAGCCTCCTTTTGGTTTTATTAATTTGTACCATCGAGTAATAGCCGAGGTACCAGATTGGTAATAAATCTGTATGCTTGTAGAACAGCTTGGATCATGTTTTTTTATTTATTGAGATTATATTTATCACAGCTGCTTTCATTTCATAAACTGTAAAATTAGGCACACATAGTGCCACAGGGAGTTTGTAGGATAACAATTGTTCAAATGCCAGTTGTTAAGTAACATAAGCATAACTCCATAAGAGAAGAAACCAGTCTTGGTAAAGTTTTAGAGATGTTAAATAAAAACTTGAATCACAGCACAAAATACAATGGTTAAACGGTTTCATTCCTAGACACATTGGGACTTCATCTGTTCTAATGGTGTCTTCCCTTTTGCAGTTATGCTTATATGATTTAACATCTGATATTTGAACATTTTTTTATCCTAAAGACTCCTGGTGGCACTATGTGACCCTAATTTTGCAGTTTCCTGGTGTTATTTTTTGGCTGCATGAATACACACTGTTGATACTATTTCACAAACGGTCACTGTATCAGGCCAGCTAATTTAATGGTCTTCCATATCTGAAATTATGACAGAAAGATGTTAATGGTAGATGAAGTTCATCATAGCCTTAGTATCTCATGTGATGTTGACTGGTATTATTTGTGGTTGACACTCACACAAGTATTGTCTTGTACTTCTTCGAGGACATCTATTTTAGTAACTCCTTTGATAAATCTTTTGACATCTTTCTAGACACATAAGCATACTTCAAAGTTTCTTTTGTAAGTCATTAACTTTGGACCAATTATTTAATTTTTCTTCTGAAGATTTCTCAGCAAATGATCTTTGCTGCTCATATTTCCTCAGAAAAATTGTGTCTGGTTGTTTCATATAGCAGCTCTGCTAAATTCTCGTTTTAACTCCTTTTTTAAAATCAGAAAGTATCTTAGCTGTTTTATTATAATAGAGTGCTTGCCTGACATTCCTTTTCAGTCTGTCTCTAACTTAATTTTGATACTTAACAGTCAAATGAAAAGCACACATACCAATCCTTCTTTTTAATCTCTAACCCATTAGTAACTGAGCAGGTAACACACCACTGCATTGTAGTAAAGTATTTGTGTATTCCATTCATGTTAAAGTGGCATTCTATATAGTAGCAATCATTATTGTATCTCATCTTCTTTGTCATGCAGTGATTACTGACACAGCAGTGCAGCATAAGGAGAGGGGGGTGCTACACTCTTGAGAGTGCTGTCCTTTGGATGAGTAATTAAACTGATGCCCCATCTGCTTCAGTTGGTGGTAGCTCAGTTGAGTGTAAAAGATCCCATGACACCTACCAAAAAGAGTAGTGGATTATTTATTGGTTATCACAGTTTATATACATTATTTACATAATATACATTATTTGCAATTATTTACACTTTTATGTATAACACACTACAATCCCATATTCTTTAATCATTTCACCCCTCCCTTTTTCGACAGCCAAAAAATATCTTCTTCAAAGTCTGAGATAATATCCATTTCCCATTAAACTTAACTTCATTGAGTTTCTCATTCCATATTGTCCATAAACTATAGAATATTTTGTATCGATTGTTTAACCTCTTTTCATTTTTATTATTATAATACCCGTAGTCAAACAAATTCATATTTAAATCTTTAGCCTTTTTGACACCTTTCAATATCTTGTTTTCACATGTTTTTTTCCCCATAACTTCTTTATTTATTTTATTTTATTTTACAGTTTGTTTACCAGGATAGTCTACTGGGCCTGGAAGAGCCCATTTTCAATGGAGTCCTGGGGAGAAAAGCTCCATAAAAGACATTATACAATGTAAACAAATAATAGGCAAATGAGTGATACAGTAATACAGCTGAAGAACATAGTAGCAAAATTTCAATATACAATGGGGATTTTAAAAGAAAAGAAAAAAATTAAGAAAAACCTTAGTCAGTATTTACAAATATTTACACATTCATGTGTTCGTACAAAGGAGATTTAACAGTAGAAGCTTGGGCAATTGATATAGGTATCATATGAGAGTAATATAAGGATAAGTGGAGCAGGAGGAGTTTAATGCAGAAGTAGGAAAAAAGAAACCAATAGAAGAAGTAGAATAAAGAGTTGGGCATGGAGAGAAAGGTGGATTAGGTGTCTTATTAGATTACAGTGAAGTATGAAACGAGGCAGAGTGCAATGCTGAGGGAGTTATATGGGGTGAGAGCAGGAAAATTCCCAGAGGAAATAAGATGAGAGTGAAGCAAGGTCTTGAAAGGTAGAGTGGTTATAAGTGGTACAAATAAGAGGTGGTAGGGAGTTCTGGAGGCATGCTAGAAAAAAGTTAATAGATGTTTGCCTAACAGATGTGAGTTATGTGGGGTGAGAGCAGGAACATTCCCAGAGGGATATAAGATGAGAATGAAGCTAGGTCTTAAAAGGTAGTGTGGTTGTGGGTGGTATGAATAAGAGGTGGTAGGGAGTTCCAGAGGCATGCTACAGAAAAAGATAATAGATGTTTGCCTGGTGGACAGACAGGCTTGTGCAGTTCAATCAGATTCTGGTTAGTGGATCTAAGAGGTCTATTAGGCAGATGCATTTTGAGGGAGGTGAGGGAGGGACAGAGAGAGGGATTGAAGATAAGTTTGTGGGCATGAGTGAATTGAATGTAGGAAAGGTGATTGGGCAGTTCTAGCCAATTTAGTTTGTGAAGGGTGACAATGATGGGTGGAAGATTTGCAGCATCAACTTGGCAATTTTGTTATAATAGGAAGAGAGTTTTGTATTTAGAGAAGAAGTTAGGTTTGTAAGAAGTGGGGCGCCATATAGGAGGGAGGAAATGAGGTATGCGGTAGAGAGAACAAACTTTGTAGGAGGAGTAAGGTAGCGATTGTGGCAGAAAAACATACCAAGTTAATGGTGGGTTTTCTTGATATTTGTTTGAAGATTTAGTCTAGAACATTTCAAAAACATATGTTCTGTTGTTTCAGCCTCCCCACAATGATTACACACTCTTTCTTGTATTCTTTTATAAGGCATTTTAGCTTTAACAGTAAGAGTAGGGGAAGTTCTCTGATGCCCTATCCCATTTACCCTTAGTAGTACAAATACCAGTTCAGGTCTCCCCCGAAAAAAGGCTGACAGCTTAGTGAAACTAACCCAGTCATCAAAGGATAAATAAATAAAAAAGAGATTTACTATTTATCCAGTTTTCTCCACCTTTCCATTTAACTGCATAAACATAACATGGTAGAATTTCCATTTCTAAGAAAAGGCTCAGAATTTTGCACTAGCCTTCTCTGAGCCATTATCTGATACACCAACACCTGGAATGCATGCATGAAGAATACAGGTTTTATTCAATTGATTACACCCTGACACACAATGCCAGGCATCATCACAAGTTCAAGAAACATGAAGTAATAATTAAAACAGATGACATATCCATTTTCCAAGCATTTCCAGATATTAATGTAAATCCCAAACATTCTTAATTTTTCTACATCTGAAACTAAATAGGACAGCACTACTTAATTTGGATTATTTTGATAAACATTAAATCATAGCACGGTTCTAACCAAAAGCTACCTTGTGTAGCTCTGGACTACTTGCAAAGACACGTTGAGTGAAAATAACACATCATATTCTCTTGCTTTATACTCGACTATTCACAAATAAGATTCATGTTTTCTTTTTGATATTCATTTTCTCATTTGATTTGAAACTATCATGTTATCTGTCTTGATCAACAAACTTTGCATACAACTGATTTTTTTTTTTTATGAAAAACAAGGCTGACTTTCTTTCCTTATGGTACTGTCCTGGCTAACCTTTTCTTGTTTTCTTGTAACTTCTTTGAACATTATCATTTCTGCATCTACCTCACTACTTTTGTAAAATGATTTAAGCTTCTGTTTTGCCTTAGGCTTTTGTAGTATTATTCATGTTGCTTCCAGTTCATCTCTATCTAGATATTATTTATGCTTCTGTAAATGTGGTTGATTCAGCAAATCAGAAATAGACATCTAGCATACTTTTTTCTTATCCTCTACCTCACTACAGCTGACCAGATGCACCTTATTCTGCTCAGGCTCAACCTATTACTAGGACTGCTCAGGAGATCAACAGTGCTGGTGCAACATCACACTGCTACCAATTCTGTTGCAAAAATATATCAGTGAAATTATCCTTAGCACTATAGTATTGCTAGCTACCCTTACTTCCATCTGAACTAGTTGTCTGTGGTTGTACAATGAACCACAATCAATTAGTTCATGCTTTTTGGAAAATCACTGCACATATTCAGTTTTGATCCCATTAACATGTAATGTAACTGGCCCAGTCACATTAAAGTACTTCATTTTAGGTGTTCTGGTAACTAACTGTTTTAAAATTCCAAAACTCTTTTCTTGTTCTTCTCTCCAGCTTCTTCATCATATTGTTCATGTAATTTCCTTAATGGTACTGTTATTTCAAACAAATTCATAATAAAGATTGAATAAAGCAATTTATCCAGAAGTCTCATAAGGTTTTTTTTCTTATGGTTATGCCAACTACACTACAGCTCTGAATTTTAATTACCTGATTTAAGCCTTCTGAAGTCAAAACATGATCCATACTTCTTAGTTCTACAGCTAATTTTATACTTGCTGTTGATAAACTTGAGGGTATTCTGTCACTATGGATTGAGTCCTTGAATCAGTCTATTGGTATTCTCCCCTGATCACACCAGTCAATCATCAGTAATGCACTTCTTTGAATCAATTGTGCTGATAATATACCAGATGGGACTGTGATAAATTTTGTATCTCCCTGTAGGCATATTAAATGCATACAGCTTGGAACTTTTTTATTTAGTTCACTGCCTCGGGTGCAATGCAATAAAGTATATTTGGCATGTAAGTTACAACTTTCTGTAAGAGTACAGAGTGGATAATGGTCCCTCACTATAGTTTTATTTGGGGGTTTGCAGATGAATGCATATATGTATGTTTCACTATTTAATAACATTATTCAATTAGTTCATTCAGGTAAAGGATTCACTCTATGTCATAATCATACAGACACACACATATTCTCTCTTTTACAAAGGTCCTATTCATTTCTGGACCTGCGGGTTACTAGATGTTTTTTTAGAACATGTATCTGTCTGAATATGTTGAACTCCTTCAAAATAGCTCTGACTAGTATACAGATCTTCAGTTATGAAGCAAATTGTCACTTCTTACTTGCACATTATTTTCAATATACCATGCTTCTTGCAGTTTTAAGTATGCATGTCAAATATCATTCTATTCTACCCGTCTGGAAATGCATCTTCTCCTGATTAGTATTATATTTGCAAATAAGCAATTCATGATCCATATGTGACTCTAATGTCTTAAAAAAGCAAACTAATTGCAGCTCAGCATTTTCAAGGGTTTGAGCAGACATTAATTCAAGCTAATTCACATTCGGCACGTGTATCTAGTCTAAACAGCACAATGGTTATTTGTGTTTAGTATCTCCCTACCCAGAACCCTGAATTACTCTTTGTTTCAAATTTGCTGTTACATTCTGGCCCAGCAAGCACTTTTCAAAACTTATGAAAATAATGTTCATGACTGTACTCCACTATACATAGTCTTTTAACTTGCTAAGTCAGTTTTCACATTGTACACTGCTCATCAATATTATTTCTTCTGCCATAAAGATTTTGCATATCTGATCAAGAGTAGAACCTTTCATTTTTATAATGATTTAATGCAAACCTCATGTAGGCTTTATCAACAAAACTGTATCCATGCCCTTTTCTGACTGTAATGGGTTAAAGGGCTCATTTTATTCTGTTTTTATCAGACATATTGTTTTCAGTTTTACACACAACTTCACAAATTTCTTGCTGTTCCATTAAATCTTCAATTTGCAATTTCCAACATGTGCCTAAAATTTTACAAGATGCTAATTCTGCTTTCTGTAGTAGTCTGTATCTCATGTAATCTTTCTGAACATTGCACAATGTTATACCGCATATGAATGAATCATGTAATTCATCATATTCATAGTGTTTGGATGTGTTTACTAATTCAGTATCATAAGTGTCAGAACTTTCATTTGATCTTGAACCCTCAGGAAGTAAAATGATGGACATAATTGCCATTTTATTTACAATCACAGTTACTCTGAAGCTTCTGTGTTGAAACTTCACTCTCTTTCTCTGTCTAAAATCTCAGATATATTACCCACTAGAAGTAATCTTCCCTGAAGCATGCAAAAAAGTGCAATGCTGTATGATATAAATATTTTTTCTGTTCATATTCAGGATCAAATCAAATTTATAGAGCCACAGTTTCCAGTTCTTGGATAAACTTCCCTGAAATAAAATATTTCCTAACTGTAGTAGAAGCACCATCTCTGAATAAACGATAAATCAGCTAATTCGATGATTACTACTGACACCATGAAACATTTCCATTCAACATTAATTGAGTTAAGTAATTGAGATTAAAAAAAAAAGCATTTTGCATACAACTATTACCTTTGTTATTCAGACTGTTTAGTAGGACACAGGAAGGCAGACTACCTGAACTTTGTACTCCCTCACTCTATGCTGTAAAGGCATCAGACAGAATACCTGAACTTTGTACTGCCTTGTTATATGCTGTAAAAGCATCAGACAGACTACCTGAACTTTATACTGCCTTGCTATATGTTGTAAAGGCATTAGACAGACTACCTAAACTTTGTACTGCCTCACTCTATGCTGTAAAGGCATCAAACAGACTACCTGAACTTTGTACTGCCTCGCTATATGCAGTAAAGGCATCAGACAGACTGCTTGAACTTTGTACTGCCTTACTCTATGCTGTAAAGGCATCAGACAGACTACCTGAGCTTTAAACTGCCAAACTGTATGTTGTAAAGGCATCAGACAGACTACCTGAACTTTGTACTGCCTTGCTATATGCTGTAAAGGCATTAGACAGACTACCTGAACTTTGTACTGCCTTGCTATATGCTGTAAAGGCATCAGACAGACTACCTGAACTTTGTACTGCCTCACTATATGTTGTAAAGGCATCAGACAGACTACTTGCACTTTGTACTGCCTTGCTGTATGCTGTAAAGGCATCAAACAGACTATCTGAACTTTGTACTGCCTCTCTATATGTTGTAAAGGCATCAAACAGACTACCTGAACTTTGTACTGCCACACTATAGGTTGTAAAGGCATTAGACAGACTACCTGCACTTTGTACTGCCTCTCTATATGTTATAAGTGCAATTTCCCTTAAGAGCACACAGAGACCACAGTCAGTCCGGGGATGACTTCTTTACCTTCCTCCAGATCCCCAATAAGACTCCCCATTGGCACAGATATATAATTAAGATCTCAGCTGAGTGACCAAGGCTAGACCTCCAGCACTCTCTCTGTCTAACCCAAGTAGCTGACACACTTGATATTTTGACTTTGATATTTGATTTACACACACACACTACACACACACACACACCTGGGAAAGGTTGGCACAGGTTTACTAGCTATGCTCCCTTCTGCCTAGACTATAAGGTAGTTTTTACTGCCACAAGCCACTCCTGCCAGCTACCTTAAGGCCCTTAACAAAGGGTGTTTGACCAAGAGCAAGGCTATTAGGAGTGGCCCACACAGTGTTGCCAAATAAATATGCAAATACTCTCAAAACTTAAATATCTCTACTCAGATCATCCACAATGAAATGTTTAAATATATTTAATAATAAATAATAAAAGAGCAAGACAATACTAAATATATGTTCACAGTGACATCAGAGTTCAAAACCACAGGAAATATTTAAAACAACATTGCAGGACAGTCTCAAATAAAGAAAAATATCTAAACTAGGCTTCAATATATTCCTGACTATATCTAAGAGAATAACTATGCCCTAGAAACTTACTTCATTAGAGCAAGGCAGATGTGGTGCCTGAATCTTCTTGTTGTTGTCAGGTCCAAGACGGAATACAGAATGCTCTGTCTCACTAAGAGACTTCTCAAATTAATATTTTAAACATTACTGCTGGGCTGGCTTGCAGAATAACATTATTTCTTGCCATCTGATTTCTAGTCCCCAGGCCTAAAGCAACCATTGCTAGCAGCTTGTAGCATTTAGCATCTAACTGTAAAAATACATAGACCTCAGATATTTGGCAGAAGCTGAAAGTCATAAAACAATTGCATTCCTTCACATTTTGAAACTAGCAATTAGTTTACCCTAAAGACAATGCATACAGCTTCTCGGCACAGACTTTCTGTCTCTAGCTGCATTAAAAATTGAAAGATGCCATATTTTATTGCATAGCCTATAAAGAAATTTGATTTCAGCCATTTTTCTACAATTTGCTGAAGTTAACCTCCTGTATTCCAGTTTCCACTGTTAAAATCTATACATTTAGACAGTTACAATAGTGCATTTACATTTCCATTCTCTTCGAGCAGGGCACACTGTGGTTACATTTCAAACGCAAACACTTTATAAAATACCTTTTCAACACACATCTGTACAAACCAGTTTGACATACTTTTCTAGTACAGTTATAACACAAGCATCCTATATAAATCATGTTGATACAAATTACATATACTTATTTACAAAATTCCAGCTGGCTGTGCTGGCAGTCTCTCCTTTCATGACATAAGTTGACATCATAAACTCACCATCTTCCTCAAGCCCAAAGACTGCATCATTGCCACCAGACTTTCACATTTTAATAAACCTTATCTTTCTCAGCAGATGCATTACATTTAAAGTTTTGCATCCATATTAAATCAATAAAGTAATAGTGCTTACACCAATCCTTCCTGCAATTACATCAAATAAGGCATTTGTTGTGGTGCCATATGATCACAGACATTTTCAGTCTCCATTACTCTGTCCTCTACATAGTTTAGCTCTGCAAAGCTTGAAAACACAGTGACTGCCTGATACATTATCTTGTAGAAATTAATCTCATATAGATAGTTTGATCTTACTGTCACACTGGTATGTAATAGGGATACTTGTTGCTGATAATCGGTCATCGTACCTTCCACTGAGTCATGTCAGAAAATCTTGTTATTCTCATCCTTGGTTATTTATCTTTTTTTCTGCAAGTCACAACTCTCCCCAGTTTTTATGGTTCACTCTACCTATTCAAGTCTGCAACATATGGTTTCACTTCTTTTATCTCTTCTATTTGCTGATCCCATACAGCTATGCTAATATTCCTTCCCATTAAATATGTCACATATTTTTGCATACATTGCTAAACTTACCACAGTGATAACTTTAATCCTTCCTGGAAATAACCAATGTATTAATTAATTAATTAATTTTGAGCTTGAACCCATCCACCACCCCTTTTGTCTCTAATTCTTCCAAACTGATTTTATGTATGGCTGCAATCTTCCCTTTCTTTTTTATTTGTGGTCTCTTAATAATTCTCTACTGCTTTGTTAGTCAGCTCCCTTTCTACAGTTTCTCTAACACTCATTCTGGGAATATTCAGGCCGACAGTGTGTATAGTGTATTAAGCAATCTATCCTGTTAGAATTTTTATTCTTAACCTGATTGACAGGTCAATGAAAACTCTCTCTTACTTACTCAGTAGTGTGAGCCTATGTGTCCTGCAGCTAGTTTGGTACTTCTACAAAAGATCTCTCCCTCATATTTAAAAAAATTGTTAAAGAAGCACACAAAAAGGTAATATGTAATATTTAAATTGTAAGAAAAAGTTTCCTGAGACCAAAGCAAATGGCCCAGCACCTATTTGCAGCAGCATAATCAGAAGTGAATTGTTATGGTTATCAGAATTTACTTTTGTTACAGAAATATATTGGTGGTTTGTGATTGGTTAAATGCCAGACAACAAGATAGCTATACATGAGACGAGAATGAATCAAGAAAAAAATCAGGAAGAAAAGGTTCATATGCTATCGATGAATCAAATTATGTGGTTATTTCTAATTGCCATGAAAATGGCTCCTTTGTTCAGATGTATCAAAACTGAAGTGCAGAAGTAAAGATTGTTATTAGTAATGTTAATTCTTTTTAGATTGACTTTTATAAATAGTCATGCAACTGAAATACTGACACTCAAGTGCCAAGTGCTGAAAAGATTAAAAAAAACACAGAAAAAGAGCAAATATTGAAAATCACTCTTCTCTGTAAAATTTCTTTTGGCAGAGGAGCAAGCCCCAGCTGCCACCCCCATGTGGGAGGGGACAAGCCCCACATCCCCTCAACTTGCATCCATGAGAAAGAGGTCATCTCTCTCTAGTCTTCCCTCATTAGGCCAGCCATCGAGTATAAATCCCCATTTGGCGTGTACCTCACTAGACACATGCAACAGCTGGAAAGGCTACAAAAGTGCTTCACAAAGAGGACCCTAGGCCTTAACACATGTCCTACACGGACAGACTCAAAAAACTCCAGCTATTCTCTGTCTCATATCATCTACTAAGAGGTGATCTCTGCTTGACTTACCAAGCCATGTCTTACTCAGCTCTGTTAGAAATGCTACAGCTAAAGAAATACCAATCCCTCCACACCACACCCTCCAGAGACCTCAACCTCATTACCACAATCAACAGAACATGCTGGAGGGACAGGTTTATAACCCAGAGACTGTCCATGCTCTGGAATAGACTTCCAATACATGTCAAGCAGAGCACCTCACTGGCCCTCTTCAAGAGAAATCTTGATGAGTGGATGGGAAATAGAAAGTTCACCCTGGGGATCACTCCAGTGGCTCTACTTGATAGAGGTACTGGAAACTAACATCAGGTGGCATGATGCCAGTGCACTTCTATGGGCTAGGCTTATAAAGGCAACAGGGCCATTAGCCTAGTACACACCTATGAACCTCTGAACTTATATATACTGACTCTGAAATTGCCATATCTGAGAGAAAGGGAATGTTTTGGGATCATAGGCTCATAGGAGGTTACTAGGCTATTGGCCCTGGGGTCCTTACAAGCCTAGCCAAAAAAGAAACCTCAGTCAGCACCTGTCACCTGTCACTGAGGGACAAAGGTGGAACCCCTGGGACAAATTTATGGATTCCCATCCACTTATCAAGATTGCGTTTGAAGAGGGCCAGTGAGGTACTCTGTTTGACATGTACGGAAAGTCTATTCCAGAGATGGGGGCAGCCTTTGGGAGACAAATCTGCCTCACCAGCAGGTTCTGTTGATGTTGCTTATTAGATTTAGGCCTATTGAGCAGGTAATGCACGAGGAGTTAGAGCATCTCTAGTAGGGCAAGGTCCGATATTGCCTTGTAGCCGAGGCACAGATCACGTTTGAGCAATCTGTGTTAATACCGAGTAGAGTGATAGAGATTTAAGCCTGTCCACATAGCGTAGGTATTGGAGGGCATGGATTCTCTTTGTGAGGTATTTCTGTGACCTTTCCAGTTGGTGCAGGTGTTTGGACAGGTTTGCAGAGGTACGTACCAAATGGGGCATTATACTTAATCATAGGTCTAATAAGGGAGGAGTACAGAGAGCTAATAACCTCCTTTTTTCTGGATGCAATCCGTTTACTTATAAGATGAACCAAGTAAAAGGCCTTTCTGACACAGCCACCACATGATGGTCGAACGTGAGATTGTTGTCATCCTGAGTACCCAGGTCTCTCTCAACAGGTTGAGTGCTTAGGGGGTTGCCATTGACGTGGTAATCAGTAGGGGCCATGGGTTTGCTGAATGGTATGATAACACATTTTGTTGCATTTAACTTAAGGCCATGACTTTGGCACCAGTAATTTGTAGCTGTGAGACCCTCTTGCAGTATGTTAACATCAACTGGAGAGTCAATGACAGCACCCAACTTACAGTTATCCACAAACTTGGTCAGCCACAGGCTCTTTGTCTTTGCCTGGACCTCTGAGAAGTATATGCGAAACAGTAGGGTTCCCAGGACAGATCCCTGGAGAACACCACTAGTGAGAAGTTTGCTGTCAGTGGTAGCAGCACCTATTTTGACCTTGTGGGTCCTATCTATGAGCCAGTTGGCCACCCATCTGACTAGATAGGGATTAACACCAAGTTGCATTAGCTTTTTGATAATTCCCGAGTGGGGGATTGTGTCAAAGGCCTTGGCCAGGTCAAGGTAAGCTGTATGCACTGACTTTCCCTCATCCAGGGCCTTGGTGACAGTCTCAAAGAAGTCAGCTAGGTTCAATAGGCAAGATCTGCCCCTGACAAATCCAAACTGGGTGGGGTCGAGTGCTTGGAGATTGTCTATGTCCTTGTTTATGAGGTCCATAATAATACGCTCCATGACTTTCTAGATCACACTTGTCAAGCTGATGGGACGATAGTTTCCCACATTAGTAGTGGCACCACCTTTGTGCAAAGGGATGACAATGGCAGCTCTCCACTCTGCCTGTAGTTAGGCTGTGGCTGAATAGGGTGCTCAATGGTGAAGCTAGTTCTTGCTGGAGATGGTGCAGAATACAGTCTGGGATACTATCAGGTCCCATGGAAGCTGTGCTCTTTGCCTTGGATGGTCCTTTAACACTTGTTCTTCAGAGATATGAGGTGTGGGCAAGTATTGGGGATGTCAACTGGGCCTTTGGGTGGTGGTAAATGAGGTGAAGTTTGCACTGAACCTAACAGCCAGCAGGTTGGCTAAGTCAGCAGGATCTGTGTAAGTGGTACCCTTAAGTATTAGTTTGGAACAAACTTGGGCTTCGCCATGGAGGTTTCTAATGTAACTGAAGAAGGACTTGTGGTTTCCCTTTGTTTTGGAGGCTAGTTTCAACTCATAATTGACTTTGGAGGTTTTCACTAGTGATCTAATTTGTTTGTTGAGGCAGAGGAGGGAGTTTTTCCGATTTGGAATTTGTTTCTTTTTACCCTTGGACAGCAGTTTTTTCCTTTTTTTGTAAAGCCTGTTGATAGATGGTGCCCACCAGACAGGTTTGTGTTTCCTTGAGGAGCAGATTTTAGTTCTGCTGGGTATGGTGGAGTCCATGCAGTTGTACAGGTGCTTGTATACTGTACTGGCGTACTGTTCAGCATAGTTGTCTGCATCATCTGATGAGGGTGTGAAGCTGCTGATACCCTCCCTTAGGAGGTTGTAGTCAGCTTTTGAGAAGTTTTTTAGTCTGGTTATGGCTGGGGAGGAGCTCGGGGGGATAGAAACTTTGAATGAGACAGACCGATGATCTGATCTCACCAGGGAAGAACATACTATGGGAGTGATGCAGTGGCCGCCTATGTTGGTGAAAACCAAGTCCAGTATGTTATGTCCCCTTGTGGAGGATACGACCAGCTGATCTAGTGAATTAGAATTGATGAAGTCAAGGAATCATTGAGTGAGTGCATTAGTGCAGGAATAGTTCACCCAGTCTATGGTGGGGTAGCTGAAGTCACCAAGGATCAGGGCATTGGGGGGTACCTTGATGGAGTCTAGTACGTCCAGGTAGGAGGTGTGGGTGTCCTGAGACATTGAGGGGATTCTATAGGTGGCTATAACTTGGAGGGGTGTCTTCCCAACTGTTAGTTGCACCTGAAGTAATTCCAGTGCAACCTGTTGGCAAACCAGTCTGGAGGTGTGCCTGTCCTTAATGAAGATAGAGACTCCACCAACCTTAGTTTTTCCGACCTCATTTTGGGGTCGGAAAGTGTGGAATGAGGTATAGCCTGGTAAGGCAGGGGTGCTCTCTGCAGCCCTGAACTAAGTTTCCGTGACTGCACAGACATCAAGGAGAGCCTCCAGTGAGTGCATTTTCAGATTAAGGCTCCTAGCATTGAGCAGCATGACTTTCAATCTGCTTTTTGACAGATCTTTTATGTTGGAATATTTGTCTTTGGGACATGGCCTAAAAAAGTCACAATGGGGGTGGCAAGAGCTTTGGCCAAGATCCACAATCCTAGGTGTGACAGGTGGAGGCCATCTCTGGTAAAGCATCATGGCCTGTCAACCATGTCAAACCAGGCAGACAGATACTGGATCCCCTTAGAAAAACACCAGAAACTAAGCTAATTGTTGAAGTCAAACATTTTTTGTTGGCATTGTGGTATCATTCTTGGTGAAGTCAGGATGCTGCTTAGGGCTAGGGTCATACCTGCCTGGAGCCCATACTCTGAGAGCTCAATCATGTGTCTCTTCATATAGCCCAGGTAGGTATGTCTTACGTCATTCACACCAACATGGACAATGACAGAGTCATATTTGTACCTGTTGTGGAGATACTTGAGTGTGTGTGTGATGTGGCAGATTCTAGTGCCTGACAAACAGCTGACCGTGACCTTCTCCTTGTTGTGCCTAGTTAGGGGGACATCAGTGTGTCTCACTATTGAGTCACCAATGACTAGTATGTTTGGTTTATTGTTATGCCTTATGGGCTGTGTTGGTTTATTGTTTTGCCTAATTGGCTATGTTTGTGAGGCACTGGTGCACTGACTATTGTATGGGATGTGATTGGTGCTGTGTGTGGAATGCTTGTGAGTTTGTTTTGGGGGTCTCTGTTGTTTAGGTAAGTTTTTGTTGAGTAACCCTGCATAGGTGGGTATGTGGGTCTCTGATGTGTGTGGTGTGGTCCAGATGAAATAAGTGTATTTGATGGATAAAATAAAGCGCTATTTGTCCAGTATATTAACTTGAACTTCTTCAGATCTGAAGTAGATACCAAACAGGAGAGGACCCAGGACCGATCCTTGCGGGACTCCACTTGTGACTGGTCGGCAGTCTGTCTTGGAATCAGCTACTTTCACACTGTGGGTTCTCTCTGTGAGCCAGTTTGCAACCCACCTAGTAATATAGGGGTTGATGCCTAGCTTAGTGAGTTTTTCTATGATTCCTGAGTGGGGAATGCTATCAAAGGCCTTGGCCACATCAAGGTAGGCTGTATGAACCACCTTGCCTTCATCCACAGCTCTGGGGACTGACTCAAAGAAGTTGACCAAGTTGAGCAGGCATGAGCTACCCTTCACAAAACCAAACTGTGTGGTATCCGGAGTAGGAGATTCCCTATATCCTTGTTTTTAGGTCCATGATGATCTGTTCCATAGCTTTGCATATCAGACTCATCAGGCTAATGGGGTGATAGTTCCCAGGGTCTGTAGTTGCTCCTCCTTTGTGGAGAGGGATGACTATAGCAGTGCGCCATTCAGTAGGGACAAAGCCTGAGGTGAGGCTGTGATTGAACATGGCACAAGGGTGAGGTGCCAGTCCACTCTGTAGTTCATGTAGAACACAGCCAGGGATATTGTCAGGTCCAATAGAAGCTGTATTCTTGGCCTTGGACAGTGCTGTTTTAATACTGGGTGTCTGGCAATCAGTCTGGTATTGTGATTGGTCCTTTGGGGGGGGGGTAAAGTTGGCACTGAATCTGTCAGTCAGTATATTAGCAATATCTGTTGGCTCAGTATAGGGGGTACCATTGTGTAATAGCTCAAAGTAAATCTGGGTATTGCTATGGAGATTCTTTACATAACTATAGAAGGCCTTGTGGTTGTCTTTACTATCTGCTGCAATTCTGTTTTCATAACTAGCTTTAGAGGATATGATGAGGAATCTTAACTTTTTGTTGAGGCTGATAAGGGAGTTTTTCCAGTCTTGGGACTTCACCTTATTCCGCATCAGTTTCCTCCTTCTGACGTAGGGTTTATTTATGGCAGGGGACCACCAGATTGGCTTCTTTTTTTGGAGGAGAGCGTCTTGGTTCCATTGGGTATGGTGAGATCCATGCATTTGTGTACATGTTTGTACAGCGCATTGGTTTATGATTTAGCGGTCATGCAACTACTCTTCATTTGCATGGGTGCCGTGAAGTTAGCCACCTCTGTTTTTAGGAGCCCAAAGTAGCTTTGGAGAAGTTTTTCATGGTGGTTACCTTTGTGGGGGTGGGGAGTGGGAGGGATGTGGATTTCCAAGTTGATTAGTTTGTGGTCAGATCTAACCAAGGAGGAGTTGACTATTGGTGTAGAGCAATGGTAGCCCATGTTAACAATGACCAGGTCAATGATGTTGCTACCTCTAGTAGGGGTAAGAATGAGCTGGCCCAGGGATTTGGAATTAATAAATTCCAGGAAATGTTGGGCAAGTGCATTGGTACATCAGTAGTTTTCCCAATAAATGGAGGGGTAGTTGAAGTCGCCCAGTATGAGAGTGTTAGGCTGGACCCTAATATTCTCCAGGCTGCTTAGAAATGTGGAGTGTGAGTCTTGGGCCATAGCTGAGGACCTATAACAGGCTACGACCTGAATCGTTGTTTTACCCAGTGTTAGCTGCACCTGAAGTATCTCTGATGTGTTATGTTGGGCTACGAGTCTGGAGGTATATGCATCCTTTAAGAATATGCAATATGGAAACACCACTGCCTTTGGAGTTTCGGTCCAAGTTCTGAGACTGAAAGGTCTGGAATGAGTTATAGCCTGGAAGTGCAGGGGTGCTTTCTGCTGCCTTGAACCAGGTCTCTGTCACAGCACAAATGTCAATGTTCTCCATTTTAAGGAGTGCTTTGAGCGAGTGCATTTTGAGATTTAGACTTCTAGCATCGAGCAGCATGACACTCAGGTTGCATTTGTTTGTAGCTGTTATGGTGGTAATTTGGTCTTAGCCCTGTATCCGGAAGCCCAGAGGTGACAGATGCAGGCCATCTCTGGAAAAGCATCAAGGCCTGTCAATCATGTCATCCCAGGCTGACAGATACTGGAACCCCTTTGAATGACACCAGAAACTTAGCCAATTGTTGAAATCAATCATTTTTGCTTGTACTGTGGTATCATTCTGGGTGATGGTAGGATGCTGCTCAGGGCTAGGGTCATACCCACCTGGGCTACATAAGCTGAGAGCTCCTCCATGTCTCTTTTCATGTAGTCCAGGGAGGTACATCTCAGGTCATTCACACCCACATGTACAATGACAGAGTCATATTTGTACCTGTTGTTGAGGGACCTGAGTGCGTGCATTATGTGGCGGATCCTGGCACCTGACAGGCAGCTGACTGTTACTTTCTCCTTATTCAACCTAGTGAGTGGGACATCAGTGTGCCTCACTATCGAGTCACCTATGACTAGTGTGTTGGGCATGCTGTTTTGCCTTAGG
This sequence comes from Protopterus annectens, assembly GCF_019279795.1. NCBI lineage: Eukaryota > Metazoa > Chordata > Ceratodontiformes > Protopteridae > Protopterus > Protopterus annectens. The sequence goes on along the minus strand of NC_056748.1, from coordinate 953,603,485 downwards.
GGCTTTGGTTGAGTGGCACACTGTTTAGGAGAGTTATGTGTCTCGTGATTAGTGTTGTGTTGTGGTGGTCAAGTGTGTTTCTGTCTAGGAGATTTCTGCTGTTTGGGTAGATTTTTATTGAGAGACTCTGTGAAGGTGGGTGTGTGGTTTGTGTTTTTATGTGAAGGAAGTACTGGTGCGTGTTCTGGAGGGCTATGTGTTCCATGTGGAGTGGTGCAAGTGTTGACCTTCTCCTCTTGACCAGCTATTCCGGTCTTGACTGGAGAGTGCGTGGCTTCCAATTTGGATATATAAGTGCATCTCTCACAAGTCTGAGTGTTGAGAGGTTAAAGGAGAGGGTTGTCAGTGTACATGAGGCAGTTGCTATATTGCCTCAGGATGCCCAAGTTCACCAGGTTAATAGAAGAAAGCACAGGGAACTGACCTTTAGACATGCCTGGAGGGGTGGGCATTAATAATAAGTACTGGAGCTGTTTCCTTGTAGAACATTTAGTGTTGGTAGCACTTTTGTGTGCTAGAGTAATTGCTACATATGGTAAAGTACTAGACTAATAAGCTAGTAAAAGTGCAGGAGAGGAGAGAACTAGCAGATCTAAGGAAAAAATTGAAGAGCAGACTTTGGCACCTCTCAGAATCTTACAAAGAGTCCTGGATACAGCAAATCTGTATCTGGACTAGACTTGTTACAGGAAAGACAGGAAACAAGTGCAAATATGGGCTTTTAAACCAGAAAGTTGAAAGAAATGAAAAATCTGCCCAAATGGCCAATGAACTACAAATTCTGGGCCAAAGACCACTCTTCTTGTGGTAGATAGGCTACCTAGTGCTTACCACTCCCATTGATAAGCTAGAAGGCTTCCCTCCAACACAGAAAGACTTTGGGGACTTAGAAGCTTACAAACAGTCCTGAATACAACAGAACTGTATCTGGACTAGACTAGCTACAGAAAAGGTGGGAAACAAGTGCAAATGTGAGCTTTTAGACCAGAAAGTTGAAAGAGATGGAAAAAGTGCCCAAACAGCCAATAAACTACAATTTCTGGGCCAGAAACCACTCTTGTGGTAGATAGGTTACTTAGTGCTTACCACTCCCACTGATACGCTAGAAGGTTGCCCTCCAACACAATAAGGCTTGGGGGCCTCAGAAGCTTACAAACAGTCCTGGATACAGCAAATATGTATCTGGACTAGACTAGTTACAGGAAAGGCAGAAAACAAGCTTAGAATTTTTTTTTACAGAAAGAGAGCTAAAACAGCACTAAAAACAATTCAAGTGCAGTGCAAGCTAGCACACTTGAGTGTGTAGCAATATTAAAGCAAATACAGTTTGAATAAATACAATTTATTCAAACTGTATTCTGAACTGAATTCAAATATTGTTTTATTCAACTCTGGGCAGTTAAAAAGTTGCAAAATATATACTTTTCAACTGAGAAGCACACTTAGAAGAGAAGGAGATTCTAGAAAAGTTTTTTTTTTTTAGTAAAGTGGAAAGGGAGAAAGGAGAAACAGAAAATAATTCAATTTTAAGGACCAAAGTGGGTTGGCCTTCTCAAATGTTCTCTCTGTATTAGGTAGAATGAGCTAATGACCCAAGACTGGGATAGAGCTGGGATAGAGCTGAACAGATGGGATTGGTAAGAGTGTCTGAAATCAAAATATAATCTCACTGTACTTGGTTGAGTGAGCAAATGAGATGAACCTAGGAAGAACATTCAAACACAAATTTACAGGAGAGGCAGGCAATTCAAAAGCCACCAAGATTAATACCACAACAAGAACAGGGAGGGGAGAGCAGGAAACTAACTGCAGACAGACCAAAATATTCAGTGAAACAAATAAACAGAAGAATAAAATTCAGTACTATTTTTAACACAATATTCAATGAAACATAAATAAACAGAAAAATAAAATGCAGTACTGTCTTTAACACTGCAACTTTGTACTTAGCTTGTAATACAGTTGATGTAGGTATATAAACAGCTCAGATGTTTGTGTCTTTCGGCTTTTCCCAGTTAGGGGTCGCCACAGCAGAACTCCGGTCCGCTAATGATTGGCAGTAGAGTTTTACATGCTGGCTTGCCAGGCCTAACGCATAACCTTCAACGAAGAAATGCCCATTCACACATGTCGCCACACAGAAGATGCTCTAAATGAGAATCGAACGGGCAACGTCTAACTGTGAGGCGACAACGCTACTGCAGCACCACCACCGCAGATATAAACAGCTCAGATATTCAGCAGAAATAAATTCACAGATAAGTGACTAACACT
>NC_056748.1:953076211-953233711 GCF_019279795.1 Protopterus annectens | reverse complement strand
AACTCATCTAAGCTACATAGCTTTGAAGTGAGGACTTTGTTTCCATAATAGAATACTAGTAGTAAAACATTTAGAACACTATAGGACCTTACAAAATATTATGGAAAGTTTAGCTTTAATTAGGTAATTAACTACATAAGGCACTTATTTTGGCTACAGTGTACATGCACTCCAGTGGCCTCACTAGTTAATGTACAGCATTTACTATTGGCAGCAGGTTATATGCAATACTGCACAAACATGTAAAGTAAAATTAATTCCTCTGCTAAAAACAGTGCTGGCAAAGTATGAATGACGTCTGGGCTGAAACTGGAAAAGATACATGGGATCAGTTTTATCCCTTTCAACAAAAGAATAATAAAGTAAGGAACAGACAAACAAAAATATACAGAACCAGGAACAACTGCATTTCATTGGGGAAATGCAAGCATTTAATAATATAATTATATATGACAGTAAGATTCAATAGTCAGAAGAATTATAGTAAAACCTGCTGCATCTGAAAGGAGACTGAAAACTCTTGCTTAACAACTCAGTTTAATTCTAGTAGAAACGGCACACATGGCAACAGTACAGTAAGAGTGGCACACACAGCAATGGTAGACAAACGCAGACATGCACGTGCATGAACATGCACACACACACTCGCATACACATGAACATACACACGCACATGCACATATAGACACATGCATGAACATACACATGCACACACACACACACACACACACACACACACACACACACACACACACACACACACACACACACACACACACACACACACACACACACACACACACACACATACAGACACATGCACATGGAAGAACATACACATGCACACACACACACACATACACACACACACACACACACACACACACACACACACACACACACACACACACACGCTCGCGCGCACATGCATGAACCTACAGACACACACACATGCACATGGATGGGCATACGCACGCATACACACATACATGCACATGCATACACTCATGCATTCACAGAAACATGCATAGAGACACACACACTAACAACTTCATAGTCATCAGACCTACATGTGCATAATTGTCTACATAACTAGAAAAGATTTAAGCTGGTGAAGCAAAATTATTTGTGGAAAGAAAACCGGAGACATAGGAAACCTAATGAAAGAGTTCATCATTGCCACACAAATGGACTGAAACAAGAAAAATGTGTAAGCAGGTTATTCAGTCCATGGTTTGAATATATAGTGAATAGGAAAGACCTAAAGTATGGAAAGAATCCACAATAACATCAAGGAGAGGAGCTGCTGTAGAAAAAATGTAAAGGGCCAGTAAGGGAGAAGACAAAAGATCACCAATTACTGCTAAAATTAGGCAAGGAATCACATATCAGAGAGCTGATTATAATGACATCTAGGGAATTTTTCAGGAAGATATTTTGGATATCAGAACTGCCTCCCTGTTACTGTCAGAAGTAAAGGAGCATAGAAGAGTATGTTCTTATGTTTGTATGACAGGCAAGGGTCATGTAACTCGAAGGGGAGTGTAGATGTTATATGAAATAGAGCAGAACAGGTATGTGGCGAGCAGATGGAGACAATAAATGATAAGGGATGGAAAGGAGAGATTAAAAAGCATATGAAGGATGATCTGTGGTTCCCTACCAGAACTTCAAGGCTCAAGAATGCATGCCCTGAAACTATGAAAATGTATGTGTGATTTAACAGAATACTGAACTATGCCCCGAAACTATGAAAATGTATGTGTGATTTAACAGAATACTGAGCTATGCCCCAAAACTATGAAAATGTATGTGTAATTTAACAGAATACTGAGCTATGCCCCAAAACTATGAAAATGTATGTGTGATTTAACAGAATACTGAGCTATGCCCCAAAACTATGAAAATGTATGTGTGATTTAACAGAATTCTGAACCTAAAAGCGCTGCTAGACTTTTAAAGCATTTCTGATGCAGTGAAGTCCCCCATACCCCATATGTGGAGGGTTGCACCCTCTATCACACCCCTAATGCTTGTAACTCTGCGATTGCTATGCCTCCAAGAAGAGGACATACTCTGAGATATAGCAGTTTCAGAGTTAATATTTATTTTCCTGAAATCTGACTTAAATTCTCACTGTTATGTACATTGCAGTTATGGTCCTCAAACATGCAAAGGGAACCCAGTGATCAGTATGATCAGTATGGGATGTACTGGCAATTTTACCTCAAGGAGGAATATGTTCCCCTGCAGTAAAAGCAATCAATATGGAAGTGTTAAGATAGCTGCCATATTTGTTGGTTATGGAGGACTCAGCTATGCATCTTTTACAGGAAGTTAAACCTGTACTTACATATGTTTCAGTGGTTCTAGACAAATTAGGAAAAAATACCTGTTTTGTAATTGTTTCTAACTCATGCTATACTAAATTTGAAATGCTAACTGAAAACTAAAGATACTTATATGGCTTTGGAAAGAGAAGTTCTTTTGTATGGGATCATGAATGCAAGGTACTGGATGCAAAAGAAAATGTTATTGAATGGGATGTATCCCATATTAATGCAAGACTTCCCCTCATTTGTTCATTTTCAGAATGTAACATTACATTGTGAGTGTGCAATAAGTAATCAGAACTGGTGCAACAATGAAGGCAGCCCTTTACCTCACTGACTGTGCCCAAGGGGACATGCATGCATAAATGCCATTATTTTAAAAGCAAACATCTCACCAACAGCTAACATATCGCAAACAAATTGAAGGTGGAACAAACTTATTAACTGTTCATACTGATCATGGGCACACATTGTTAACAATGTTTATGGCTCCAGAGGAAAGAACACTGATTTTGGAGAGAGGATTGTACCTTCTCGTATTTTTTAAAATGGATGATGTTTTGATGAAGGGCTCCCTTTTCTTTACTGTTACAGCACACTATACAACATAACACAACACAACACAACAGAATATCCCAAGCCCAGAATATGCAATATACTGTGCTAGACTTGAATGCGGGCAGTGTGTTGATATTATTTGTACAGCAGTGGGGTTTTGTATAGACCTGTATCACAAATGGGACTTTTCCGAAAATAAGTATGATCTTGGTGTTGGTCTTATACAAGTTTGGCTTGGCCTCAGGAAGTACCAACATATGTTTTTGCACTACGGTAATATAACACAGTCTGTCCAGTTGAGTACAGTGACCTATTTAGCAATTAACCCCAAGATGTAATGACTAGGAAGAAGTCTTGCTGAGCAGTGAAGAGAAATGATGACTAAGCCCATAATATACACTAAAGAACTGAAATAAATGTTTTGGTAATTAGGAGTGATTCAAGTTGAAAGGAGGACAGACAGACTGATACTGCACAAGCAACTTACTGATCTGTTTAACAATCAGACACTTGGTCTTGACAAGTAGAAGTGATCTGATAGAGATGTGGTGACAGATATGTACACAGAATGAATGACCGAGACACATGCAATCACTGACACACACTGTGTGTGTGTGTGTGTGTGTGTGTGTGTGTGTGTGTGTGTGTGTGTGTGTGTGTGTGTGTGTGTGTGTGTGTGTATATATATATATATATATATGTATATACATACACATATTTTTTTTCTAGTCATATATAAAGTTCATTGTCAACAAAGGTACTCAAGTCCCTAATGGCAGAGTCAATTTTTTCTTTTGGGGGGTGCTGTCTATGTGGTAAGAGCAGGAGTACTCCAGTCTGTCAAAGGAAACAATGCTCCACTTTTTTGGATTTAGTTTTAGGCCATGGCCTAAGCACCACCTGTTATCATGACTTACGCCCTCCTGAAGAATACTAGGTTATCTGTGGTATTTATGACAGCTGTCAGTAAGCAGCATTCAACATACTTTTTTAGCCATAGGGCTTTGATATCTGTTTTACTGTCAGGGAAGTAGATACCAAAGACTAGAAGTTCCAGGACTGATCCCGGGGGGCAACAATGATTATCACTCTTTCATTTGAGAGTGTGCTTGCAACACTAAAAGACTGGACTCTGTTGGCAAGTGTGAAGCATTCATCTGTGTACATATGGCTTCTTTAAGTATAACTTAGAGAGCAAGCTTCTGTTCAGGAATAAGATGATTGGCACAGTGCTGGAGACTACATGTAATGCGTTATGGGAAATTAAGGAAAAAGCATCTGCCTTGTGTTGCAGTGAGCTACAGACATGGCTGTTTGTGAACTACAGCCTTGTCACACTGGACTTGTGAATTCTCACCTGAAAGTGTTGGGCCAATCTCTTTATCAGATATGCATGTCCTCGTATGGGAAATTAAGGATTCCTTTAAAAAGAATCACGTACTATTTCAGCAACAATATGCTGTGGTACTCCATTTCTTCCAACATTGTCCTTATTACTAATGCCATCTTTGCAAATGTCACTGACTGCATACTGATGACTTCCCTCAATTAAAAGTGTGTATCTACTGTATATAGGAATACTAATTGTGTAATGGGACCCTCAAAGTCAATATTCGACTACTTTATTGTGGGGCTGCTGGCCATTCTCTATGATGCAGGGATCCTGGTTGAAGTAAATTTTGTACCATCTGGCATCCATTGGCAGAGTTTACTGTCTCCTTATTGACTGTAGTCCTTCACATGAAACAAGGACATACTGCCCATGAATGCCTTCTATGGCAACCCAGTAATCCCAAATGTAGCTTTAGGGCTAACCCATAGATTTGTGACCGTGCTGGATCATTTCTCAACATTAATCATAAGAAAATGCACATCCAATGATGTGTATTATATATTAATTGGATCCATAGTTGTTAGCCTCTGAATGTCTCTTGAAGCACTTCTTGTAGCTCTCATGTCAGCCAGCATTTCCATGTAGATTTTAACTTAAATTCAATAACATACGAGTAACGCTAAAGATTAACACTCGGAGCTAAAATCAAACATAGAAATAATACTGATTTAATAAACTCTAACTGTGCCATGACTTAAGAATGGGGTCCATTGGCATCATGTTATTAAAAACCTAAAACAGTTGGAGAAATTAAAAAGCTAGAAGTGATCAAAAATGTAACCTGATTGCAAGCACTATGGATATGCTGTCTCATGTGCTGAATGTTGTAAACATCAGGTATTATTTTGTAATCAGCAATTATCAAATAATTCATAAAAACAAAAAATAAATAAATAAATATGAACACTAAGTGCCATGGTAATGGTCATCTCTGTTCTACACCAAGACTGAAAATCTGATTGAAATGAATCACTGGCATTGTTTTTCCTCAACTATGAATCCAGTTGCTTGTATCCCACCTTCACAAGAACCTAACCAAGAAACAGAAAGTCCCAAAATGATATTCAAGTACCTGAATCATTATGATCTAAATGAATCTTTTTAAGGATGGGAGTAATGAGTGTATCCCTCAAAGCAGGTGGATATACTTTATCTCCATACGAGGGCATGCAGATCTGATAAAGAGATTGGCCCAGCACTTCCAGGTGAGAATTCACAAGTCCAGCAGGACAAGGCTGTAGTTCACAAACAGCTGCATAGGACACTAAAAACAAGAATGACAAAATCATCATAATAAGAAAAGAGAAGCTCTCACCATTCATATGGATGCAAATACTCCCAAAAACTATAAATAGGGCCTATGAATCTGGTTTAGAAAATAAAAACAGTTGTTATCAGAATACCAAGTGACCAGTTCAAACTCATTTGCACGTAAGACCTTCCAGGTGTTGAAAATCCCCATCAAAAAAAGGAGAAAAGCTAGTTAGTTTGTGCCACAGAGATCCCATTGGACAAGTAAGAGACAAGAGTTAGGATACAAAATAACCAGTGCTTCTGCAGCGCAACAACAAAGAAATGAACGGACATACAATGAACTAAAAACCGAAAAAGAGTTGAATTTATTAACTTATGAGGATCTTTACCTGGAACTTGCCACATTCACAACATAAGAAGAAACAGAGAAATCACACAATATTATAAGCATATTGATCTGCAAACAAAACAGATTACAGCATATTACTGTATGTAATTACCAGATAAGGCAGGATGAAAGGTTATGGCTGGCTTATTTATCGTGTGAGAGTCTGAATCCATTCAGTCTGAATAGGGGACATCTGAATGCGTGAGTATGGGAGTTTGAAGGCATAACTCTCAACCTCTTAAAGCAAGAAATCTGGATGAAATTTAAAATAATGGCATAGGGGAGTGTCAAAGTATTGCTCTTATAAACTTGGAAAGTTGCTAGAATAACAGGTTTTGTATTAGCATGCATTTTTTTCTGAAGGATATGAAGTTTGAAACTCAAATGTTTATTATTTAGTGACTTCAATACTCAGTGAGTTGTCAGAAAACCACAAATTGTATGAGAAACAGATGAAGGATCTGGGCATTCTACAAAAGTCTTGACAGTTGAGAGGTATGTTTGAAGATGTCTGTGAACTTGACAGGGGAACAGCACCTACTGGACTTGGTCTCATAGCTGGATGGATGATGAAGTCCTCTCTCTAGCTTACTAATACCTGCTAATCCTAACCCTAACCATGCTCCTGCCCTTAACCCTCCACCTTATCTTTCAAAAAAAAAACTTTTTGTAGCATTGCCATTATTTAGACAAATTTGATCCCTGATTTGGAACCCATGTCTCTAATGGACACAGGCAGCCTATAAATAATTCATCTCCCAGGCCCCTTCTTGCAAATGTTTCCTCTCCGAAGTCCCTGCTTACACTTATCAAGGGTATCAGAACTTGTCAGAGATGTGGGATGCATGGTTAGGCTTAAAAAGGCCCTTGTGGTCATTAGCCTAGTAAACTGTGATCTGATTGCAAAAGGAAATTGTTTAATTGTTTCGTTTTTGTGATTGTTTTAATTTTAGATGTTTTGAGTGTTACAATATATAGAAATTTGAAATGCTGGCATCAATCAGTTCAGTTTAGATGCATTTATATTTCAATATTTCAAAACATACTTGTATGTATATGTGTACACTTTCACAAAAAATACAAAGTAAATAGCTATTAAAAGAGTGAGCTGATATTTAGGAGAACTCTGTCAGCTTCCCCAGTCTTCTCACTAAATATAATTAAATATTTTACTAAAGTATATCTACCTGTGACTTATAAAAACAGCTGCACACTTTTACAGACAAAGAATTCTAAGACTGAAGTTTTGCCCCAGAGCCTGCAGTCTACTGTGCATACTTTAAAAAAGCAAGCCAAAAACTTAGAACTAATAGTTCTTCTTTTTTTAAAGGCTGCATTTCCACAATTCATGTCTGAGTTTAATTTTTAATGCAAAGTTTCCCATTTTCCGAGTCAGATTATTCCAGGCGAAAACTGGAGTCCAAATAAAGTAATGCATCCTTTATTCTGGAGTAACATTGCAAGGAATGATAAGTTTCAGGCACTGAAAATACGTACAACTGGGAAACCAGTTTCACTTTTTAAAGGTCTGCTGCATTTCCCTAAAACCAATTATATATTATGTCTAGTTCAAATTTTAGAGTCTATACATTCTACCTGCTGCATATTTATTGGAACCAGCAGCCAAAGTTTCATGCAGAAATAATTACGTTTAACTCAGCTTAGTACAGCTTTTCTGTCTGTTTTACTGAATGGCAATTACAAGATTCACGATGACTATCATAGCTGTATAAAACAACCACACAGTAAAAATAGATGAATAATTCAAATACAACAGCCAGGAACTGAAAAAAGCAAATTTAATGTTTCACCAGCACTTCGGCAAAGCCTTCAAGGAGTACATCTCATCATAGCTGTATAGTATGATTTCTTATTATCTCCCTCTGTTTGTACTTTATACTTATTTATTTTTACTTTTTTTGCTAAATCATCCTTCTAATATGCTGTTGCTGAAGGAATGCTATTACTGTACAGCTTACTGCCACTAATTATGTATTACATTTCTTAACTCTAAGTTTTATATTAATTTGCTAATGGCCTCGGTCACTGCAGAAAATTGCCTTTTCACCATGTCATTTACCTAAGTACCATAGACTGGCGTACATAAAAGTACACAAACAGATAAACAAAGAAACAAACATGCTACCAATTAATGCACATAGAAAGGTACATGCAGCTTGGCAACAAACCATAATTTAATCATACATTTCAGGAAGAGGCAGAAGATTAACAAGGATGATGGTGGGAAGAGAAGTTGGTGGATAATTATCAAGCAACTCAGTACTTGAGATCTCTAGTTACCTCAAAAATATATTCCTGCCTTCTGCAGTAAACTTCAGTATGCACGATATTCATGGATGAAACAATGAGGTAGATGGCCAGATAACTTATCTTAATTGTTAGTCATGACTGTACTTTTGGAATAAAGTAAAAACTGAGAATTTTTTTTTTTTTTTTGTAAAATGGAGTTCATGTCAGGCTCTTTCAACATATATTTTTCATTGTTTTTCAAAATGAGAACTTACTTAGTGGTCTTACTAAAAAACAGGCAGGTAAGAAAGAACTAGACATCCAGGAAAAACCAAAGGCCATGACTCACCTTATTTTCTTACATTATCTATTGACCCCCACAGGTCAGTTGCAGTCCACAGCTCAGTACTCCCCTGCATTCTTTGGATGATATACTGGTTTGTAATACTGAAACAGAATGTTACACAAAAAGATCGTGGGACTGCCAGACTGTGAGCAATAAAAATCAATTAATGGCCTCATAATCACCTCAGAGTTAATTTGCAAGCATGTTAATAGCTGTATAGAGGCAGCTGTACCCACCAGGAGGAAGTACAGAACTAACTCAAAAAACAAGCAACCCTGGTGGTATCACAAAATCATTAGGCTGTACAACAGGAGGAAGAAAACCATGGCAAAAATGAGGAGGTGCAGCACCCAGCAGGATAAAAGCCCCATCATCAATCTAAACAAACAGCTTAGAGGACAAATACAGTCTACCAAAGCCAAATCTGAGGTAAGTTTGGCCTCCCAGGCCAAGGACAACCACAAAGCATTCTTTAGCTGTGTCTGCAACTTCAAAGGCAATACACAATTGAGTGCAGAGCTCATTGTAAATGGAGCCACTTATACTGAGCCACAAGACATAGCAAACCTCCTGGCTGATATATTTAGCTTCAACTTTACCCCTCTCTCCCCCTCAACCTTCCCTCAGGAAATATCATCAACTATAACTCCACCTACTATCATTAGGGAACAGGTCCTTAATGCTCTCTCTAAGACCAAGAGCATAGCATCACTGGTCCCAGACAATATCCCAGCATGACTTCTAAATAGCATGAAACATGACCTATCAGGGCCTCTGGAATTACTATTTAACTGTAGCCACCAAACAGGCTTCATGTTTCATGAATGGAGAAAGGCAACAGTCATCCCTCTGCACAAAGGTGGGCCATTTACAGACCCTGGAAATTACTGACCCATGAATCTCACTAATCTTATATGTAAAGCCATGGAAAGAATGATCATGGAGATGATCAGTAGAGATATAGTAAACCTCCAGACACTGGACCCAACCCAGTTTGGTTTCATCAAGGGCAGATCATGCCTACTCAACCTGATGGACTGCTTTGAGAAGGTCTCCAAAGCAATGGATGAAGGCAAAATCATTTACACTGCTTACCTTGACCTGGCCAAGGCATTTGACACAATACCCCACTTGGGCATTGTTGACATACTCAAGAGGTTAGGAACAAACCCATATGTGACCCGTTGGATAGCCAACTGGTTCACAGACAGGACTCAGGAAGTTAGAATTGGGGAGTCCATCTCTTCAAAGAGGCCATTCACAACTGAAGTCCCTTAGGGATCAGTCCTTGGATTGCTCCTTTTTGGCATTTACTTTTCAGACGTCAAGGTCAATGTCAATAGTCTCTGGCTGACTAAATCTGCAGATGATTGCAAATTAGGAGCTGTCATTGAATCTCACACTGACACAAATGTTCTCCAGGAGGGGCTGGCACAGACAAACAACTGGTGTTAGAGCCATGGACTAAAACTAAATGCCAAGAAATGCATAATAGTATCTTTTGGGAAGTCATCCATCCCTGGTAACTGTCATATTAACAACAACACCCCTTAGAGTTGACCCAGTAGTCAGGGACTGAGGGACACACATAGATAATCTAGCCTTTGACCATCATGTGTCTACAGGGGGTGAGGAAATCATTCTATGTTGTGCAACTTACAAACAAAGGTATGGCAACTAAGTCCAAAGAAGTCATTGTGCCACTGTATTTGGCATTCATCAGACCTATCATTTAGTACAATGCCCCCTTTGGTGTGTACCTAGCCAGGCATATCCAACAATTGAAACACAAAACAAAGAGCCTTCTAGGTTGGTGAAAATCCTTTACTGGTGTCTCCTGGTACCTTGGCTGAAAAGCCTTCAAGGGATAATTAACATAGTAACAAACCATCCAATAAGTGCCACGGCTCTTTTATAACCTTGCGCTGTCGAAATAGCCACAAAAACTACAAGGTAAATCCAAATAAAATTCAGCAATAAATACCAAAAATAAGGAATCCTGGTGGAATAGGACACTGAAGAATAACTCCAAACTGATGCGAACTGAACAAATGCATCAATATCCTTTATTCCAAAGAAAAACAATGATACAAAACAATAAATGCACTTAAATAACAAAAATCATTCCAATAAGGTTAAGCGCTTTCACAAACTACAACTCGTGGGCTTCATCAGAACCTTTTGAATAAAATGACAAAATCCTTTTAAAAGAAAAAAGGTGTCAAAAGGAAGCAGAAACTGATGTAATATCCTGTATAGCAAATACCACCCCCTGCCCTTATACACCAATCATTAGATTTTAAAATTGGCGCCAACAGGAAGCTGAAAATATGTCATTTCCTATGTTCTGTCATATGCAATACTCCACCCCTTAAAGGCCTCACTACACTTCCTAATACTTCAATATATACAAAATCTATCAATGTAATTCGTGCAAAAAATTCATCAATAAAATTCATCACAATGACCATATTCAAGCATCCATATTCATGTTGATTTAAAATATTTAAAATGAGCACACTGTATGATAAAAATAAATCTAAAATATATACACATGAATACTATAATAAACCTGTAATAAACCATATCTCAAAAACCTAACAATCACTTCACCTATACAACCTAACGAATATATGTGTTATGTAACCAATGTATACTTGTACATAATACAATAATGTGAAATTAATATGTATATAAAAAATCCACAATAAATATATATGTGAAATAAGTTAAATAATTAATAAATAATAAACAATCATATACAATATTCTAAAATTGGTTTACAAGAAATAAAATCGTTGAGGCCAGGGTATGTAGTGGCATCTAATAAAAGTTGCCACCAGTCCTCTTTAAAACTCAACACTGTTTTGTAATCTCCACCTATAGAATCAACAGTGATGGTTTCAAGAATAGCAAACTTAAAATTATATGTTTCATCAGTGGAAATGATATGCTGATATAAGGCATTTGTTACATCTTTTTTGTGAATACTATAAATATGGTCATAAATGCATTGTCGAAAACAATGCTCTGTTTTGCCTACATAAAAGCATATGCACTCACTACATTTGGCAATATAAATTATCATCTTAGTCCTACAATTCCCATATTTGGGTTGAATAATTGTGTGAGTCTCATTTTGGATTATCAATTTTTTGTCTTCTAGGATATACTTACACTGGTTACAAGAGCCACATTTATAGGTATCAGTTAATTCATTTGATCTCCTATCCCTTTGCTTTTTCCTGGGAATCAATACATTTTTAATATGTTTACACATTTTGTATGTGATTCTCGTTTTTTCCCCATTATTTGTATCAATTTAGGATCCTGAGAAATCAGGTGCCAAAATTTATTTACAAAATAAATAACTTTGTCAACTACTGGGCTATATAATAATATTAAGGATCTGTGATGACCATTAGACTGACTTCCATCTAATTTATCATCTTTAATCATATGTCTGGATTCAAATCCCTTTCCCAATAAAGGATAGTATTTCCTGTCCCTTTCTTGAATGACATAATTACCTATAGTAGATACATTTTTTTCAGGATAACCTCTCTCAACAAATAATTGCGTAATAAACTCAACTTCACCTGTCAATACCTTCATGTCAGACGTCATACGCGCAGCTCTGATAACTTGTCCTTTAAAAATGTTATGTTTCATATTTAAAGGATGGCAGCTGCTGTATTCCAAATACTCATTAGTAAAGGTATTTTTCCTATATATTTTTGATTGGAATGCTGAATCATGTTTATAAATATATGTATCCAAATATGCAATCCCCTCAGTATTATATGTATATATGAATTTCAGATATTCACTGGTGGTATTTAGATACTTTAAAAACTTGTCTAATTTTCCCACACTGTCATCCCATAAGATGTACATGTCATCCAGAAACCTTGAATAATGTCTGACATTTTTGAAATATTCACATGGAATGTCATCCAGAAACCTTGAATAATGTCTGACGTTTTTGAAGCATTCACATCGGAAAAGGGAGGTGAGTTCCCAATCAAGCATAACCAGGTTGGCAAAGATGGGTGCACAAGCAGCACCCATAGCTACCCCCCTGGTTTGCTTGAAGTACTCACCTTCAAAATAAATAAAATTGTGTTCTAACACTAAGGTCATAAACTCCATAATAAGACTTATCTGTTCCCAAGTAAGATTGGCAAAGGGTGTAATACTATTAGAAAAAGCATCCAAACCAGCTTGTTTTGGTATGCTTGAAAAAAGATCAACAATGTCTACAGTAACAAAAAACAAATTATCCATGTTAATATTCGTAGGAAACATTCCCAAAAATTCCCAAGAATCTTTTACCATATGGGAAATTTTACTATATATATGTTTTAATGAACAATCTATATATTTTCCCATAGGGAAGGTTTTAGATTTGCTACCAGATATGATTGGCCGGAAAGGGGGGGTCCAAGGTATTCTTATGTATTTTGTGGATACCAATGATGGTTGCTAGTCTAGGATATTTCACTTGTAAAAAACTATAAGTCTCCTTATTAATTCTACCATCTATATAAAATTCCTCTAAGTAGGAATCAATACGTCGGTAAGCTATATTTATCTCATTAATAGAAATATTTTGGTAATTCCCTGTGTGATATAAAATATCATATATTTTTTTTAATTATTTTAAATTGTCATATATCACTATACCACCCACCCCCTTTGTCTGGCTTCATCACTCTAATATTGGAATTGTCCCGTAGAGACTTAAGTGTCTCTCTTTCTTCATTAGATAAATTATTGGTAACATTATCATTTATATTTCTAGATACCCGATAAATTTCTCTAGTTACTACTTTCTCATATAAATCAACCTTAGGATGACTGGGTGGTATAAATGTACTTTTGACTCTCAAAGAATTATCATATTTTTTTAATGTAGCTTTTTCAATATTATTTTTATCATTAAAGAAAATTCCTAAATTCATCTTTCTAATGATTTTTTTTATTCATATAAAACATCCACCACACAAAAATGGGTATTAGGAATAAATTTCATACCTTTGCATAAGAGCTCAAAATGGGTCTTGTGTATATCCAAACTAGAAAAATTGTAAATATTGAAATTTTTGTGTGTATATCTGTAGTCCTCCCTGATGATATCAGAACACACTGAATCAGTTAATTTCTTTCCCTCCACGGTATTTTGCCCCCCCCCCCACTGTCTCTGCCTGGGTTTCCAAGTTGACCAATGATCTTGTTGATAAGTATTCCGATGCGACTTCCCTTTTTTGGAATCCACCCTCTGAAAATGGGAATTGTATTTCTTATAATCCTCTTGATCTGTCACATATGGGTGGTCAACTTTATTACCTTGTAAACTACTATTTCAATCCTTATAATTATACCAATTATACACCTTACCATTTCTGTACTGTTTGCTATCCCTTATTAATTTCTTTTGTTTCCTAATACATATATTTTCCGCCCACTTGTCTGCCAAATTATATTGTTTTTTATGCAACCTTTCCCAGTCTGAAAATAATAAATCACCTATAATCTTCATATTTAACTCCTCAGTATCACGTATCAACTGAGTCAACCTTTCGTCATTGTGTTTAATAAGAATTTTCATAATGTTAAACCCACATTGGTCAAAAAAAGGTATTAAATTCAGTTACAATTTTATCAGAAAAAACTATACCCATGGGTGTCTTATAAAATCTGAGTCCCATGGGCACAATTTTCAATTCCAAACACTTATGTAAATAAGCATTGTCAGCCTTAATTCCATTAATGGTTTTAAGTTGTTTACCAAGTGAAAAAATCATGTCTTTTAAGCAACCCAAATCCTTTAGGGAATTCTGAATGTCCTTTTGACCTGTAATAACTTTATCAAATTTATAGTCAGTAGTCAAAAATTTGTTAAACTGCAAATCACGACTGGCTGGTCGATTGGATACAAAACCTTTTGAACCAGTACCTTGTTTGTTATCTGGGGAACTGTTTGTAATAGCAGAATAGGTTTTAATAGGAGGTATTTGCTTGGGTTTAGCACCAGTACGTTTACCTTCCTCCTCCACATTATATATAGAAAAGTCAAAGGTAAAATCAGTAATGTTGATCGTACTATTGTTTACTGGTTCAGTAATGTCCAATCTATTAAATATTCCTTTCAGACTGCAATTCGCCTGTCAATTTGGCAAAAAACTGTTATCTCCTGTTGGGCGTTGGCCTCCTAATACTGATGCTCCATATCCAAAGCCGATGGACCCTATAGTATGGGTCTGCTTGTCTTTAACAACCTCCTCCTTTAATGGATGATAATTGTCTGATTCCCCACCAGTTCTAACCAATGGTGAGGTAGTAGAAAGAACCCTTGATCCATGTACACCAGAAATCCTTTGCAAGCTCTCAAGAAGACCAAAAAGCTTGCCAATGTCACTCTTAAGAGATGCAACCTCATCTCTTAACTTGGTTAATTCATTGTTGTCATTATTATCATTATTAACCACTGTTAAAATAGGTGAGCCCACACCGGATATGTCCATGACTGAGAAGACAACTGAATAAAAATCACAAAAACAACTTACAATGTTAAGTCACAAACCATCCAATAAGTGCCACGGCTCTTTTATAACCTTGCACTGTCGAAATAACCACAAAAAACGCAAGGTAAATCCAAATAAAATTCAGCAACAAATATCAAAAATAAGGAATCCTGGTGGAATAGGACACTGAAGAATAACTCCAAACTGATGCGAAATGAACAAATGAATCAATGAATGAATATTTTTGGTATTTGTTGCTGAATTTTATTTGGATTTACCTTGCGTTTTTTGTGGTTATTTCGACAGCACAAGGTTATAAAAGAGCCGTGGCACTTATTGGATGGTTTGTGACTTAACGTAAGTTGTTTTCGTGATTTTTATATAATTAACATAGTAACACGGTACTTATATATCAAATTAATCAAGAATTAATTAAAGTAACACCCAAAAATTACAAGTGATACACCAAATTTAAAGTGATACACAGATTTACATAACAAACATCCATATTGTCCCCCCATATTTCCTAAATGCATAATCAAATTTAAACATTCAAGTTAACCTCCAGGTTGAGACCTAAAGGAAATAATGTATTAAAATTAATGATGAACCTGGTTTCTAAAGCCAGTAACTTATCCCCATATAATTCACCATTTTGGTACATGGGCTTGGCTAGTACACTAAAAAATAAAGAAGAATCGGAACCCCCATGGTACGTGCAAAAATGATAGGCAACTGGGCTGTCTAATCTCCTATGCCTGATGTCCCCAAATGCTCCAAAATGCATTTTTTTACTTGTCTTTTAGTCTGTCCAACATACCACTTATTCAAACAGCCACATTCCACAATATATACCACTCCACTAGAATGACAGGTAAAACTCTGCGTGGTTTTATATACTCTGTCATTAATCTTATTGCCATGTAAATTCCTAACCCTGGAACAAACTTTGCATTTGGAACAAGGGAAACATCCCACCTGATAACCACTGCCTACCTTATTGTTCTGCCTGTTAAGCAACTGCTTCAGATTCAAAAATCTTCTGTGTGAAAAAATTATATTTTCCAGAAACACTCCTTTAGTCATATCCCTTCGTACAACTATGGGCCAAAACTTTGTAACTAAATTCATTAGTATATCAGAAAAAGGGGAAAACCTACTGACAAAAACAATCTGTCAGCTTCCTCATTGTGAATCCATTCCTCCCTGTTAATTCTCATGCCAGAGTTGCCCCTCTCATGGATGCCTAAAACTTTTTTCTCTGTCTTAACCAATAAATCAACCTGATATCTCCTGGATAATAATTTATCCCTTACTTTAGCGAAACAATTGGAATGTTCACAGAGGTTCCTCACTAAAAGAACACAGGGCATAAGTAAAATGTCCTATGCAGACTGCCTCAAGGCCTTATCCCTGTATTCTGTCTCCCACAGGCTTTTGAGGAGAGATATATGCCTGGCCTACAGGACATTGTCAGACCCCACGCTGATGGACCTCTTGCATATCCACAAAACAAACAGCACCAAAATTACCCATTCTAAAGACTTCTACCTTGCCTGTGATATAAATAGGACCTGCTGGAGAGATAGGTATGTATCCCAGAGATTACCCCATCTATGTAACAGGCTCCCCATCCATATGAAGCAGAGTTCTTGTCAAACCCAATTCAAGTGCAACTTGGACAATTAGATGGCAAACCGGAAATTCATCCCTGGTTTGGCACCTATGTCGCTAATGGATGCAGGTAACCTGTAAATGGTTCATCTCCCAGGCCCATGCTTACACTTATCAAGGGTATCAGAACTTGTCAGAGATTTGGGATGCATGGTTAGGCTTAAAAAGGTCTTGTGGTCGTTAGCCTAGTAAAAACCTATAATGACCAGCTTTTTATGTAATGTAATAACACTAACATTACAGTATGTCATTTGTAGTGAAGTATATTCACACTGTATAAGATGTAGCTTAGATTCAATTTAGCAGGGTAATAATATATACATTTATAAGCAGTTATTAAACAAACAACCACAAAATTAAAAATAAGAGCACAGATGGAACAGATTAATTGTTCACTCAATAGCACAAAACGCATCAGTGCACTCATAAACGAATAAACCAAAGTAGCACGGAGGTTATAAAATAACTTTAATAAAACATATGTAAGCACTTTCACAGTATTGCATCAACTGCATCTTCAGACAAACAACAATTTAATGTATTCCAATTTGAATAATTATAAAATCTGCTAATTTTCCAATCTCTCTCATTCACTGTGATTACATAATCAAAGTAATCAAACAATACAAAATCACTATCAAACATCTGTAAAAAAACATAAAATATAAAATTCTAGATGTAATTCAAGTCCACTTATAGATAAAAATTCACATAGAAAGACTAATCATAAAACTCTATGGGCCAGATTCAGGAAGGCTTACACGGAGTTTAAGAGTAGTGTAAGCCTCTGTGTAAGCCTCCTGATTCAGCAACAGCCCAAATCTCCGTGTAAGAGACATCTAACCGCGTCTCTTACCGCAGTGGCGTGGAAATACTCAATACCTCATTTGCAGCTCCAAGATATGCAAATGAGGTATGTGAGCGATCCACAGCCAAACCAGTCCGTGTAGCGGACGTGTTAACTTCAGAAATGTACTCAGCTGACAACTGAGTACATTTCTGCAAAATTAAACGGAGCTATGTCAGCTCCAAATAAAGGGTGCATTTGTTACATTAAGCATGCCAATGGCCAAATA
The DNA here is from genome assembly GCF_019279795.1 of Protopterus annectens. NCBI lineage: Eukaryota > Metazoa > Chordata > Ceratodontiformes > Protopteridae > Protopterus > Protopterus annectens. Next base: position 953,215,912 of record NC_056748.1, on the reverse strand, counting down.
TGTGGCCACTGGCATGAAAAGTGTTGCAAAAAAAAGTTATATAACTTTTTTTTTTTTCCACGGATTTATGTGTTTAACTGTAGCACACCAGCATAAGCGGAGTGCGCTACCTAAAACTGAAAACCGAAGCTTATAATCCCACAATTGTGGGATTTATATATTACATGAAATGTCAATGGAGGGACTTGCAGAGCAAAAACAATATGGCCTCCGTTTAGTGGTTGTCAAGGGGGGGAAGCTCCGTGTAAGATATGTAACTAAGCATTACTAGGCAATCCTATGTAAATGAGGGTTACAATACTGAATCACACTGCCACATAAGTAATGAGCACTTTCTGAGTAGTGTAAGAGTTAGAGAAGGGTGGGCAACAGAGTAAGAGGTAGGTGCCATCATGGGGAAGGATAGAAAGAAATGTACCAGATTGGAGGGCAATGTAAGGTAAGAGATGACAGACAGACATCAGGGAGGGAGGTGTGTCCCAACAGAACACTAGGAATGTCAAGAAATTGAGGGCATACGCTATCCCTACACTCTAAGTTTCTTGATATACGTGCATGCGCGTGTGCGTGTAAGGCAGGTTCAACATGTGGGAGCGTGTTGCAAACTGTTTACAACGGTTTCTTGTGGCGTGCTGCGTGTGTAAGGCGTGTCTTGTGGCGTGTTAGCATGAATCAGCCTAGCTAACACCGTGTAAGGATGTGTCTTGGCGTGTAACACCGTGTAGGGATGGGTACACGCGTTTAAGTTAATGGGGGGTGGTTTAACCCGGTGTCCACATTGCTCCCCTCAGGAAACAGAGAGGAAATAGGAAACAACAAAATACAGGAAACTGCCAGAAGATACTACTAAAGTTAATTGGTGGAAACAATTAGAAGCAGGCAATTACACAGGCAGACTAGAAGCCCAACCCAGCACTTAAAACACAACAAAGAGCAGTGCAGGCTGTTTCTCACAAGAGATACTGCCAGAAACTAAGCTATCAGAATTGAAACCTGAAAAAAGCTGAACTCAGAGCAGTAATGCTAGGGGCTGCCATAGCTGTTATAATCAGACATAGGCGAATTGCTGAGGGTGGTGATAATGCAGATGCTGACAGACAACCCAGAGTGAGGAGAAGGAGAAGAGTATACAGGCCTAGGGTCACCTACCATGGGTTACATGAGCTGGAGATAGTAGCGCTATAGAGTGGACAGAGAGCTCCTGCAGCAGATTGTTGAGCTGTGCAGGCCACGCCTCACACACAGAACCAACAGAGGGGAACCCATCCCAGTGGAAACCAAGGTATGTGTTGGCCTAAGAATACTAGCAACAGGTACCTTTCAGAGACCAACTGGCGATATGATGGGGATATCACAGGCATCAGCCTCCAGGGTACTGCACCAGTTCCTGGATGCCATGTCACCACATGTCAGTGATCATATATATGTCCCTAGTGACCGTGAGGTTGTGTCCAGCAATATGCGTCTCTTCCAGCAAATAGCGGGATACCCTGAGGTGCTGGGTGCAATAGACTGCACATACGCATCAAGGCACCAGCCGTGGCGGGGTAGAGTCTACATTAACCGCAAGGGATACCCCTCCATCAACTGCCAGGTCGTGTGTGATGCCCAGGGCATAATAATGAATGTGTGTGCTGGCTGGCCTGGGAGCTACCACTATTCCCACATCTGGCATCTGACGCAGCTGTACCAATCATTTGCCAATGGGGACTTCCCACACGGACACCTAGTGGGGGATGCTGGTTATGCACTCGAGCCGTGGCTGATGACACCCATCAGAAATGCACACACACCCGAACAGGAACGCCATAATGAGGCACCGCACAAACACGTAATATCATAGGCGTGTGTTTGGGCTGCTCAAGTCATGGTTCGGTGTCTGGACACGTCTGGTGGAGCTTTGCAGTACACACCAACTACATGTACCCAAATGATCATGATATGTGCTATGCTACATAATATGATCCTGGAAACAGCTGCAGCAGGACCAGCACAGGGCTGGGCCAAACATCCCCACCATTGCCAAGGCCACCACAGGCAGGGGTGACTTGGAGGAGGAACAACCTGACCTTGTCCCAGTAGGCAGAAGGAGGCGTGCCCAGTATGCCCTGGCCTTGGCAAAGAGGCAACGATAGCACATATGCTTGGTCAGTAGGAACACTGGGACCGATACCCACTCTGACTCACTCATACAGTAACAGGGATGCCTAACATGACACAACCTGCTTCCAAATATACAGGGAGTGTAGTATGTGCATCCGACAGAGGCAGCCCTGCAGCACCACCCGAGGCATGAATGCCATGTGTTAAGTAATGTAATACCATGTATCATATGCACACCTGAGGACCATGACTAACATCCACCCTCACCAATCATAAACCACAAAAACACAAACCCACCTCATAGCTATCACAAGGGATAGGAACCTAGATGTAATGCTACCCAATGCCAAAGGTATAAACAGCAAGATGTGTGCAGTGTAAATGCACACAGTATAGGAATGCACATATCAGTGCTGTAATAGAAAACAGGGTCAAAGCGCACATCAGCACCCTGACACTACCAGGGTCACACCTCATACAGTGATGTACATGTGCAAAACATGGAACAAGATACAAAATGAGGGTGACTACCAATAAATGGCATGGATAACCACACACCCCTGTTGTTACCACAACAAGAAGCAACATGCATTAGCCATGGTCAAACACCAATGGCTAAAACTGACTACTACTATATAGCTTGCTGCAGACCACTGTCCTAATAGCAGCAACTGCCCCAGGCCTATGTTCACAGGTTCACAGGTTCATACTAGGCTATCTGCCCTAGGGCATTTATAAGCCTAGACCAGAGTTCCGTGGAGTCTGCCGCACCTTCACTCTGACGGATAATTTGCCCATTATATTGCTGTGCCTCTGACAAGCAGTGATACTGAGGTTATCCCTGGGGCATACCTGCAATCTCCCATCCATTGATTAAGATCTCACTTGAACAAAGCCAGTGAGGTACTCAGCCTCACATGTACCAGGATGTTGTTCCACAGCATAGGGACTCTCTGGTTGAAGAATCTGTCCCTCCAGCACATCCTATTAATATCTGTGTTGAGGTTTAAATCTCCTGCCACTGTAGTTCTGATGGATGTAGAGGTCTTGAGGTGAAGCGTGTACATTAACTCAGGTTTGGACATGGCCTTGGATGTCAGGCACAGGTCACCTCTGAGCAGACGGTAAGTCACGGAATCAAGCTGGAATTCCTCCAGTCGGGCAGCATAAGAAATACGTTTGAGACCCTTTCTCCTCCTGTCGAGGAATTTGTGGGCCCATCCAATTGCCATAGGTGTCGGTCATATACATGCTGAATGGGGCATTGCACTCAATCAATGGTCCGATGAGTGAAGAGTACAGGGAACAATGACCTCCCTGGATCTAGATGTGAATCCCTGCATGATGAGGTGGGCAATGTAGAATTTCTACCTAACTACCCTGGCAGCGTGAGTGTCAAACAAAAGGTTACTCTCAACCTGGGTGCCCAGGTCCCTGATAACCTCCTGTGTGCTTAGAGGATTGCCACCTACATGGGAACTAGTGGTAACCTTGTTCTTCCCAAAGGGTATGGCTATGCATTGTTTAGTGTGTAATGTAAGGCCATGGCTCTGGCACCAGTTATCCGTGTCTATGACACCCTTCTGAAGGATGTCTGTGTCAGATGGGTGTCCAACTATGGTTCCCAGTCTGCAGTCATCTTCAAACTTTGTCAGCCATAATCCTGCTGTGTTTGCTTGTACTTCTGAAAAGTAGATGCTGAGCAATAGTGGCCCAGGACTGAGCCCTGTGGGACACCACTTGTGACAGTTGTGGAGTGTGACATGGCACCAGCAAGTCTGAACCTGTCTGTTCTGTCCGCGTAGCCGGTTTGCAACCCATCTTGTGATGTATGGGTTCACATTTAAGCTGGTGATGTTTTCAATGATACCCGAGTGGGGTATTGTGTTGAAAGCCTTTGCCAGGTCAAGGTAGGCTGTGTGGAGTGCCTTGCCCTTGTCAATGGCCTTGGTGTCTGTTATGAAACAGTCAACCAAGTTTAAAAGGCATGATCTGCCCTCAACAAAGCCTAACTGGGTTGGATCTAATGTCTGCAAGTCGCCTATGTCCTCATGTATGACTTCCATTATGATCTTCTGCATAGCTTAGCAGACCCTGCTTGTCAGGCTGATGGGATGGTAGTTCCCGTGGTGGTGGAGGCACCCCCATGTGAAGTGGGTCCACCATTGACATATGCCACTCCTTGGGAACATATCCTGAGTTGAGGCTAAGATCATACAGCTGCCCTGACTGCGGGTTTAATTCTTGAGTGAGTTCATGGAGCACAAAACCAGGGACACCATCTGGTCCCATGGATGCTCGCGTCCTTTCCCTTGGATAGAGCAGTTCCCACCTGAGTATTTGAGATGTTTGGGGGCTACAATCCTCTTTCATACATATCTCTCAGTTGTGGTGGAGGGGGGGGAGAAATCTGCACTGAACCTGTCAGCCAGTATGTTGGCAATGTCTGTAGGTTCAGTGATATTTACAACATTCTGAGCCTATTCTGAGCATATCTGGGAGTTTCCTCCCAGGTGTGTAGCATTATGTATAAAAGGCCTCATTGTTGTCCCGTGAGCCCTTAGTGGGTTTACTCCCAATATTAGCCTTGGATGATTTCATGGGGAACTCAGTGTTTCACCTATATTGAGCAGGGGTGTCTACCCTTCCACGGATATCGCTCTATCTTGTAGTACCTCCTTCCTTGTGTTGTAGTGCTTGTTTATGGCTGAGGTCCACCACACTGGACGCTTGCCTCTGGTACAACGAGTCTGTGTTTTGTTTGGGATTGCCTCATCCATGCAGTCTTGAAGGTGCTGGTAGAAGGCAGTTGTAAGTGATACAGTGGCTTGGGTAATGGTGTCTGCTGGCAGGGGCTTTGAAAGAGACCACAACAGTCATTAGAAGTGTGTAGTCAGCTTCTGAGAGGTTCTGCACTGTGGTCTTTTCTATCTGGGGTGGGGGTGGGATGTGGACTTCCACTGAGAGTAGGTCATGATCTGATCTCACCAATGATGGGTATACCTCGGGTGTTGAACATTGTGAGCCCATGTTTGTGATGATGAGATCTACTATGTTGTCTCCTCTTATGGGGATGGTGACTAGTTCTTCCATGGCATGTGAGTGTATGAACTCTAGGAACCTGTGGGCTAGAGTGTTGTGGCTGTAGTACTGATCCCAGTCTATATTTGGATAGTTGGGATCACCCAGTGTGATGGTGTTTGCAGGTACATGTATCCCCGCCACTGTTTTCATGAAAGCTCTGTGAGGTACCTGAGTTTCAGAGGATGGCCTGTAACATGCTACAAACTTCAGAGCAGTCTTGCCTATAGTTAATTGCATCCGGATGGTGTCCAATGCATCGTGTGTTGCCACCAACCATGAGGTGAGGGTGTCCTTGATGAATATTGCTATTGCCACCCCTCATAGTGGTAATATGTGTACTGCATAGATACGAAATATTGTGCCTCTGACTTAGTAGTGACACATTATGACCACCTTACATAATTGAATAATGTGACTATGCCTCTGTCCAGTCTGTGCCCCTGTCCACATGCAGCTGTCCAGATGTCTCTTGAAGAGAGTCAGTGAGGTACTCTGTCTAACATGAACTGGGATACTCTGCTAGAGTTTGAGATGCCTCTGAGTTATGACTCTGTCCCTTCAGCATGTCCTATACATGTATGTGCTGAGGTTAAAATCTTTAGCTCCCATGTTTCTGGTGGATGTGGATTGCTTGCAGTGGAGCATGTCTACCAAATCCTGATCGGACATGGTCTTGTATGTCAGGCATAGGTCACCTGTACGTATGTGGTATGACACTGAAAAGCTTGTTTTAGTTATTCTGGAAGTATATGACATGTGTTGTAGATCCCTGATCTTCATGGTAAGGTACTTGTGGGGTCTCTCCAGCTGCTGCAAGTGCTGGTTGAGGTGCATACCAAATGGGGTGTTGTATTCAAGCATGGGCCTGATAAGGGAGAAGTATAGTGGTACAATGACCTCCTATGGTCTGGATGGAATACCCTCCATGATAAGGTGGCCAAGATAGAAAGTCTGTCAAACAACATTGGCAACATGGGTGTCAAATGAGATGTCACTATCTACATGTGTCCCCAGCTGTCTGATTTGTTTCCTGTACTCATTGGGTTGCTGTCTATGTACAGATCTGTGGGTACTGTGTTCCTCCCAAAGGGGATGGCTACACATCAGTTGCAGTCAGTTTTAGGCCATGAGTCCAGCACCAGCTATCTGTCTGTGTGACGGCAGTCTGTAGGATGTGTGTGCTGGCTGATGTATTCACTATGGTGCCCAGGTTGCAGTCATCTGTAAACTTTGTCGGCCACAACCCTCCTATGTTTGCTTTCACATCTGAAAAGTAAATACCAAATAAGAGAGGTCCCAGGACACAACCTTGTGGGACACCACTTGTGACTGGCTTGAACCTGACAAGGCACCTGCAATGTTGACATTATGGGTTCTGTTTCTGAGCCATTTTGCAACCTATGCTGTGACATATGGTGTTATATTTCAGCTGTTGAGCTTGTCTATGAGGCCTGAGTGGGGTATTGTGTCAAAGGCCTTAGCCAAGTGCAGGTAGGTTGTGTGGACTGTGTAGCCCTCATCAACGGCTCTACTGACAGTTTCAAAGTAGTCAACTTGGTGCAAAACGCAGGATCTGCACTGTACAAAGCTGAATTGGGTGTGATCAAGGGTCTGTAGGACACCAATGTCTCTGTGTGGAGCTCCATAATGACCCTTCACAAAGCTTTGCAGACAAGGCTGTTTAAGCTTGTGTGGTGGTAGCTGCCAGGGTCTGTGGAGGCATCTCCTTTGTGGAGTGGGACCACTGTTGCCGTCGCCAGTGTTCAGGTACAGATCCTGTAGCAAGGCTAAGGTTAAATAGCATCTGCATATACAGGTTGATCTCCATCTGTAGTTCACATAGCATGCAACTGGGGATACCATCAGGTCCCATTGATGCTGTGTACTCGTCTTTGCTGACTGCGGCTCTCACATGGACATCCAGGATGACAGTGAGGTTACATACAGCTGTGATAACTATCATGTCTTGGGGGTGAGGGAGGGGGTACATTGCACTGAACTGGTCTGCCAGGGTGTCAGTAATATCTGTCAGGTCCCTGGGATATAAGTTGTTGTGTACCAAATCTGAGCATATATGAGGGTTCCCACCCAGGCGTCAGACATAACTGAAGAAAGCAGTGTGGTTACCTTCATCGTCTGTGGTAATTTATGTCCCCAAGTTGAACTTGGGTGTCTTTATGTGAGAATGTAGCTTTCTACTACTGCTGATCACAGCTGCCTTACATTCTGGAGATGTAGCTCTGTCTTGCATTAGTATCCTTCATCTGTTATACAGTTCGTTTATGGCTGGGGTCCACCAGACAGGCCACTTTCCTTGGTGGTGAAGGTCTCATTCTCATTTGTGATTGCATGGTCCATGCTTACTCGGAGATGTCCGTAGAAAGTGTCTGTGCAGGAGTCACCATTGTGTGTTGTGGTTTCCACTGGCCCAGTGGGCTTAATGGATACCATCTCAGTCCGAAGAAGTGTGAAGTCAGCTTCTGAGCTGTTTGTCACTATACCCCTGGTATCATACTAGCACTGACACAGGTGTAAACAATTCCCCAGAATCCATCAAACAAAATGGACATGCAGGCTTACAGATGCCCTAGGGGGGTAGCCTAGTATGAACCCATTATGATACAGATTGTACAGGACACTACAGATAACCCCAAGGCTGTTGCAAATGATGGTAGTAAGCATGCTGTTGATTCCTGGATATGCTCCGGATCACACAGATATTACAAACAACATACCAGACAAACACAGGTATGGCCAACATACATCCTGACATGTGCAGTGCAAACCCCCCCCCATAATGCCAAATACCTTCCCCAGCAGACTGCCGCCTCCCTGACATTATGTCACCCTTACCACAGAATGCGTGCCAAAGAGCAGTGTACAACAACAGTGGGTGTTCTCAACAAAGGTGTCTCCTGAATGGATAGGAAAAACAACCACCACAGAATCATGAGAGGTTTGGTCTGCACAGCTATGGAAAGGACCAGCATGTACCACAGACATAATGATATTGTGGATCTATTGACACCCGACCCTACCCAGTGTGGGTTCACAAAGTGCAGACCCCACCCCTAAACATGTGTGACTCAGTTGAAACAGTACTTGAAGTCAGTGATGAGGGCAATGTGGTCCACACAGTGTAGGCGGACCTTGCAAAGCCTTCTGTACAATACCCTATGTGTTCCGTATAGATTTGCTCACCAGCTGATATATACACCCCAATGTCATGGGAGGGGTTGCAAACCAGACCAACGACAGAACTGACATGGTCAGACATGCAGCAGCCATGTCAGACTACAAACCACATATAACAGGCATCCCACAAAGCTTGGTCCTGGGACCTTCACCATCTGGTATATATGCCCCATAGGTACAGGCCAACAAGTAAGGACTGTGCTGGAACATGTTTGTAGAGGACAACAAGCCGCCTGACATATCTGATACACCAGCTGACACAAGCATCCCATAAAGGGCCACATAGAAACAGACAGCTGGTGCCATAGCCATGTCAGCATGTTAAATGGTGAAAACAGTATAGTCAGCCTCTGTGGATAATCCAGTAAGTGACCACCAATTCCCACATAGGTGTCGACCCATGACATACCTAACATGTAATGCCAGAATGGGAGACACAAGGTGATAGATATCCTGCATTGGACAAAAATGTGGCTGTAGGGTTAACAGCAACAATCCATATACCAACCTAATCATGAGGGTTATGACATCTAGCTAAGGGGAGGTCATTGTGGTTTTGCAGTTATCTTTCAGCAGCATTACAAATGACCACAACAGCGCCTGTGTGGTGTACCTCAGCAGATACATTCAGCAACTGTAAAGTCCACAACAGTACCTCACCAGGAGTATCAAAGAGCTGGAACACATGTAATGTGTCGCCTGATTAAACAGAATGCAACTCCACACACTGCCATGCTGGCCACCCAGACACAAGCTGTGCCTGATGTAGAAAGCCATGTCCAAGCTGTCAGCAATGCACATGCACCTTGTACAATGTGAATGGCAAGGAGATATGCACATGAGGGACCTGAACCCCAGCACTGACATACATAGGACAAGCTGTACTGCATTATCCATAACACAGAAGCCACCACCACGCATGAGTAAACTACCAGTACAGGTTATCCATAGAGTCACTCATTGATTCTACTCAACAGGGATCCTAACGAGTGGATGGGAGATGGTAGGTATACCCTGGGTATCAATGTTGTGTCACAGGTAGACAGAGGCACAGTATACAAAACAAGACATGTCATGCCAAACTGCACTTATGATGTGTTGATGGACAAACACACTATCCAATAACCATTAGAAATGGCCTTGGGCACATCGGTAGTGTTTGCCAATGTACACCCATGTTGTGGAATACACTACTGCAGTTGGTTGAGGCCGTTGTAAGTAGTTCACATCTGAACATAATGCAACATGGTCAGATAGGTTCATAGGTTCATACTAGGCTATCTGCCCCAAGGCAGTTCTAAGCCTAGTCCAGAGTCTGGTTGCGTCGCCACCCTTATATGGAAACAGTACTATGGCGATTAGTTTGACGTGCCAGTCTCCACCAGTGACACAGTGACGATCACCGGGGTAAACCTATGATTTCCCATCCACAGGTCAGGATACCTCTTGAACAGAGCCAGCAAGGTGCTGTGACTCACATGGACCGTGATTGTATTCCACAGCATAGGGAGTCTCCGGTGATAAATCCACCCTCCAACATGTCCAATGTACATCCCTGCTACGGTGTAAGTCACTTGCACTAGTGGTTCAGGTGGATCTGAAGATTTTGAGGTGGAGCATGTCCATTAATCCCTGGTTGGACATGCTTGCATGTCATGCACATGTCACCTCTAAGCAGACAGTATGTGACTGAATAGAGCTGTAGTGTCTTCAATCTGGCAGCATATGACAGATGTTGGAGACCCTTTATCCTTTGTTGGGGACATTCAGGGTTCACCCACTTGCTGCAGATGTCAGGTGAGATACATCCAGATAAGGCAGTGTACCAGATCACCGGTCCGATAAGTGAAGAGTACAGGGGAACAATGACCCACTAGATCTGGATGTGGATCCCTTCCTGATCATGTGGACAATGTAGAAGGTCCTACTAGCCACTTTAGCAATGTGAGTGTCATCAGAACAGTGACTGTCAACCTGGGTCCCCAGGTCCATGATAACCTTCCCTGTGCTTAGAGGATTGCCACCTATATGGTAGCTTGGGGTTACCTTGCTTTCCTTGAAGGGTATGACTACACATGTTTTGCAAGTTGACTTCAGGCCATGGCTCTGGCACCAGCTATCAGTGTCCGTGAGCCCCTTCTGAAGGATATCCGTGTCTGATGCACTGTCCACTATGGCACCCAGTGTGCAGTCATCTGCAAACTTTGTCAGCCAAAGTCCTCCCATGTTGGACTGTACTTCTGAGAAGTAGATAACAAACAATAGGGGGCCAAGGACTGAGCCCTGTGTGAGACCACATGTGACCGGCCTGGTGTCTGACATAGTGCCAGCAACTCTAACCCTGTGGGTCCTGTCCGTAAGACAGTTTGAAACCTGATCTTGTGACATATGGGTGTAGATTTCTGTTGGTAGGGTTTCCTACAATACCTGAGTGGGGTATTGTGTTGAAAGTGTTTTCAAGGGCAAGGTAGGCTCTATGGACTGCCTTTCCCTCATCAATGGCCTTAGTTACTGTTTTGATAATGTCAACCAAGTACAAAAGGCATGACTTGCCCTTGATCAACACAAACTGGGACAGGTACAATGTCTGCATGTGCTCCATATCTTTCTTCATGAGCTCCATTATGATCCTCTCCATAGCTTTGCAGACTACACTTGTTAAGCTTATGGGGCAGTAATTACCAGAGTCCATAGAGGCACTGCCTTTGTGCAGACATGCACAACTGGACCCTAAAGAGGCTGTTGTGCACAGTATGGAAATGTAAATCAGTGATAGGACTAAAGCCCAGGATAATGTCCACCACAGTGAAAGTACTGAACCACTACACTATACAGTACAACAGTGCTAGGTCAGTATGAATGGATGTTAACAATTGTATGCAAAGTATCCCATGCAAAACCTGCAGGCACAGTATAATCCCTGTTGTGTTCACAGGAAGCATCTGGACAGTAACTACACAACATGTCACAGAACACACAACCTTAAACAGGAGTTATTTTTTGGAGTTCACACTCATCCACAACTGTGATGGGCTGCATAGTTCAACATATGGAAAGCTCACACTGGAAATGCTCACACACTTTGATAAATGAGACATCATTCACACAACATGCCATGGGAAGGCTGAAGTGGGCATGCTCACACACTTAGTTCAAATGTTCCTCTTAACAACTGTGAAAACACACCACAGGATGCACATTCCACATTCCAAACAATGAAGATGTCAGCACCCTATAAGTAGATCAGTAGAAATGCTACCTCCCAGTAATCCGAATAGCGCGCTCTGCTAATGCATCTGTCTCTAGTGTCATAACATAGTTAGGTAGGGGTTTGAATCCAGCAAGTGGCATGTGTGTGTGTGAATGGGGGTAAGTGTCTGTATAAGTGTGTATGAGAAGCACATCCCTTTTGGCAACTGTGGAAACACACCACAGGGAGCTCATTCCACTTTCTAAACACTGATGATGTCAGCACCCTATAAGTAGATCAACTGAAATGAAATCTCCTAGTAATGTGAATAGCGTCCGTCTCTAGTATCATAACATAGTTAGGTAGGGGTTTGAATCCTGCTATGGGAATGTATGTGTGTTAGTATGAGTGGGGTTTGTGTGTGTGCATAACGCTGTGGAGGGAAGGTGCCTTTTGCCAACTGGGAGAACACACTACAGGGTGCACATCCCTCTTCGTAAACACAGATGATGTCAGCACCCTCTAAGTACAGCATTGGAAAAGATTGCTCCTACTAATGCAAATAGCACACTCTGCTAATGTGTCTGCCTTTAGAGTCATAACACATCTAGGTAGGGGTTTGGACCTTGCAAATGGAAAGTATGCATTTTACTGTGGGTGGGGTTGGTGTGTGTGCACAATGGCGGTGGGATGTCTCTTTTGCCAAATGGGGCTATGCACTGCAGGGTGCACATTTCCCTTAACAAACAGTGATGTTGACAGCACCCTGTACAAACAGAACAATAACACAGAAGGTGTTGTTACCAATGATGCATGTAAGGTTACACTTCAAGTAATGTCCACAAAACAAAGTAGGATAAACAAATGCTCCTTTTACTCTATCCAAACAACATGGCAACAGACAACTGACACTACTCAGTATAGTGCTACATGCTACTGTAACATGCAGATGTACCAGAATATACCTAGATAGTGTTTTGAAGCCTGAATGTGGCAAGTGTGTGGATGTGTTATGTTACTGTGTGTGCATTTCCATATGGAAAACATGTTTGAGATATTGGCAATATTGTTGCAGACAGTTTAGGTGCAGATATCCCCCATTCTCCTACACAAGTGGAATTAGTTATCACAGATGACTGTTACCTCCCTTTCCTCTCACATCTCCACGTGAGGGCCACCTCAACATTGCAGGACACATAGCATCACTGTTACAGAATGGTATCCCTGGATGTGTGCTACATTCACCCCAGGAGGACATGGCACCACATTACAGACTGATATTACTCCCTGGCCATACTACAGGATGTGTACCTGAAGAGTGCCATACATACACAGTGGTCCCACACCAATGAGGAGTAACCTCTACTGACCCTGGTATCTACTGCATCATATGCACAACTGGCCTTCTGTTCTAAGCTACGGAAGTGTCACATTATGGGCAACATGTACAGCAATATTACATATGTGTATATTTCAGGACTATGCACACAAAACCTATCTCATGGACAGAGCTATAGATAGTGAACTATGATACATTTGAGGTGTCACAGTAAACACAGTATTAACCTGCTACTTTGCATTACCTGTGTTTGTGGCAGCTGTTGCTGTGTCAGTGGTGCTTGCTTGCTGCTTGCTGTTTGCTACTCATGGTTTTGCTGCTGGCTGTCTGTATATTTTCTCTTTTCTCTCTCTCTCTCTCTCTCTCTCTCTCTCTCTTCTCATTAGGTTTGTGCAATGACTGTATTGCATGAGTGGAGTGTGGGTACTGAATGCTTTTGTAGGTATCTGCATAGGTCCATGTGATGGCCCCTGCACCAATTGTAAGGCAGCATTTGCTAATTGCATGCAGCCAGGTGTGTGTTGATTGCATGTCTCACTGTGATTTCAGGACACTGCTATAAAAGGTATGTGAGATATCGTAGCCCTTTCAGATTGTAGGGCGTGGACGATGCTGGTATGCTGTTGACAGTGTTCTGTGAGTGTGAAGGTTAGTATGGGAATCCAGTGATTTGGCCATTAAAACTTTGCCTCACATGCTTTGGATGGTACATCTCCTATATTGCCTTTATACTAATTCCTACTATTGACTGTTATATTTATTTTAGCAGAGTGTTTTTGTATGGCTGTCATGGCTTAGTGGTAGGTCATACAGACTAATGTTACCAAGGTCCTGGGTTCGAGACTGGCAGTGGGAATTTATTTTTGTCTCCAGACTTTCAAAATGAGTACAAGACATGTCAATCAAAGTGTCATTCCACTTTCTAAACTCTGATGATGTCAGCACCCTATAAGTATATCAGGGGAAAGGACATTCCCCAGTAATGCGAATAGTGCGCTGCGCTAATGCGTCGGTCTCTAGTGTCTTAATATAGTTAGGTAGGGATTTGAATCCGGCACATGACAAGTGTGTGTGTAGGGGGGTAAGTGTGTATGATTGATATATCCCTTTTGGCAACTGGGAAAACACACTACAGGATGCACATACCCATTTCTAAACAATATCACAATTATGTATGGCTTTTGATTACAGACATGCCATGTGTGTTGTGCACACACAGAATGCCCATGTATGTGGGTTGTCCCAAACAATAATGCATGACATTGATTACACCGGTTATGGCAATGAACACATGATGTATGTGTGTGCCAAATACACATATGTACCTGTGACTTTCAATAGTTACCATGTGTGATGCCTGCCACATGTGAATACATGGTATTTGCACAGGGTAACATTATGACCGTGGTCTTCTGTGCAGATGCTGCATGTGGGATGTGTATATACAGTGTGAGATGTAGATGCTATCAGCCTAGTAGTGAGGGATGCACACCTGGTCTGGGGCATAAGGTCTACATGTTGTTAATGTACAGGAGCTGCATGTTTTCACCTGTTGTGGGAGTGGTAAGACAGTATTCCATAGCAATGCAGTGACTGCATGCTAAGAACCATTCAGCTAGGGTGTTGTAGATACACTTATTCATTAGCATTCAGTAATTTGTCGGAATCCCTGGTGAGGGTCTGATGCCAACCAAGGTCAGGGGTCTACCAGCCTGTGTCACTTGCTCAGTGATCCCTTCCATGTTCCCTATCACGTATCCCAGTGAGCGACATCCCACATCAGCTGTGGTGGCATGGACAATGACTGAGTCATATGTGTCCATGCATCTGACTGACTTGTATGTTGTTGTTACAGTTTGGCCATGTGTTTCCATCTCATACATGTGATGTACATCAATGGGTAGGGGATAGGGTTGACTGTGTACATGTGGCAGCTGTGACATTACTACATGACACACATATTCCACAACTGTACCATAGAGGTGACTGACAACTGACCTTTGCACATGCTAACCGAGTATTAAGATTACATTTGTGTTTGACAGCACATTGAGCCAATGTTGAAAAAGAGACATAGGTCCATAGGTCGCATTACACAGGGATATCTGCCCAGGGCATGTATCCACCTAGCCAGAATGTGCGTGCCTTTCAAGATGCATTGTGAATCTGTCTTGCTATGCCCTTTTCCAAGGTTAGTATACTGTGCCTCTTTCTCACAGTGACACATAAGTGATACCCAGGGTAACCCTACAATGTCACATCCAGTCATTAATATCGCTCTTGAGGATAGTCACTGAGTCAGTCCGCCTAACCTCTATTGGGATAATAATCAGGAATGAAGGGTGCCTCTGAGTTGTGAATGTGCCCCTCCACCATGTCCTATGTATATCACTCCTGAAGTTCATGTATTTCCAGCGTGTATCCTGGTGGGATCTGGATATTCTGAGATGCAGCATGGCCATTACGTGAGGGTATGACCTGGCCTTCTATGTAAGGCACAGATTGCCTATGAAGAGGCAGTATGTCACTGAGTAGAGCTGCTGCTACTTTAACCAGTCAGTATGTGGCATCTGTTTGAGCACTTTGATCCCCTTGTCGAGGTACATATGTGGTAGCCCCAGTTGTTGCAGGTGTCTGGTAAGGTGCATGCCGACAGGTTCATCATAGTCAATTATGGGCATGATGAGGGATGAGTAAAGGGGCACAATGTCCTCCTCTGGCCTACATGTGGATCCCATGATGATGTGGCCCATATCACATGCTTACCTAACCACTTTGTCCATGTTGTTGTCAAATGGTAGGATGCTATCAACCTCGTACCCCAAGGTCCATAATTCCTAGGTCTGCACTTACTGGATTAACACATATGTGGTACATTGTGGTCATTTACTGTTTGACAAATGGGATGACTATACTCTTTCTGTCATTCATGTTGAGGCCATGGCTGTGGCACAAGTCGTGTGTTTGCAAGAGTCCCTTTGGAGGATGCGTGTGTTAGCTGTTGAGTTGATTATGGTGTTCGGTCTGCAGTCACCTGTGACGTGCTGAGCCACAGTACTTCCATGTTGGCCTGTACCTATGACAAATATATAATGAACATGACAGCCCGTAGGGCTTTGCCTTGTGGGACACCACTTGTACCAGGTTGGAGGCTGACATGGCTCCAGCAATTCTACCATGTGTGTTCTGCCCTTGAGCCACTGTGCAATACCCATAGTGACATAGGGGTTAATATGTACACTGGTGAGCTTCCCTAGAATGCACAAGTGGGGTATTGTATCCAAGGCTTATGCAAGGTCCAGGTAGGCTGTGTGGACCTCCTACCCCTTGACAGTGGCCTTGGTTACTGTTTCAAACAAAGCAAACAGGTTTGATAGGCAGGATTTGCCATTGACAAAGCCAAACTGTGTATGGTGACATGTCTGTAGGTCCACAATATCTATATATGTGAGGTTCTTGATGATTCTTGCCATAGCTTTGCAGACAAAGCTAGTCAGACATATGGGGCGAGTAGTGTCCAGGATCCGTGACGGCACCACCTGCATGTTGAGGGACCACTGTTGCTGTATGCCACTCTCTGGTCACATATCATGTATTAAGGCTGGGATTGAACAGTGGTGTTATGTCTGGGTGTAGCTCTTCTTGTGGTTCATGTAGGACACAGCCTGGGACACTGTCTGGTCCCATTGATGCAGTGTTTACTGCTTTGGGAAGGGCATCTCTTACCTGAGCATCTGTGATGTCAGGGGGGGAAGCACTGTGATGCGAGACATATGTTCCCTTTTGGTGTGGTGGGGAGAGAAGGCAGCATTGAACCTGTCCACTAGGATGATGGCAATGTCTGTGTGTTTTATATTTTGTGTGACATATTGTATTACCTCTGAGCATATCTGGGTAGTACCACCCAGGGTACTAACATACCTACAGGCAGCCTTGTGATTATCCTCAGTGGCTTGTGGAATCCTCTCTCAAAGATGGCCTTAGACAATCATATGGGTGCCTGTAGTTGTCTTCCAATACTCATCAGTGGTGCCTTCACATTTTGGGAGGTTGTTGTATCATGTAGTGGCGCCATCCTTCTATTGTATAGTGTGTTTATGGCTGGTGTCCGGCGCCCAGGACATCTGCCTTTGGAGAATTGGGTCATGCTTTCATATGTGGCTTCATGATCCATGCATTCCTGAATGTGTCCACAGAATGCCTCTATACAGGTATCTGCAGTCTGGTCCATATTTTCAACAGGCCTTGGGCCTTTGAAGGTTTCCACATCATTTATGAGGGGTGTGCACTTGCTTGACATGAGCTGTTGACAGGCGTGCGCCCTCCAGACAGAGCAAGGGGAGGGTCACAGTCAGCTACCTGTTGGGACGTACCTCCCTGGACCACATGGAAAGAGACACAGAGGAGCTCTTACAGCACCCTCTCAAACTCAGGTCTCCCACACAGCCTTCATGCTGACACAGGAGAGTTTAGATTACTCTGCAAACACCATCATACTGGGTGATGCCAGCTACCCAAACATAGACTGTGTACATTACACAGGCCACAATACCCAAGCTCTAAGATTCCCATTGATCAGACATTCTTTGGCTATGGAACAGGTAACCAACCTTCCCACAAGAGGGGCAGATATACTAGAGCTGATCTTTACAAACATGAGTAAAACTAATCACCACTGGGAGTATATCCTCATTGTTGCAATCAAACCATATACTAATCACACTGGTGATCTGAATCACACACATATGCAAACCTCCAACACATCGATGTGTGTGTGTGGGAAATGTCCCTATTAGCAACCGTGACAGTATCGTACAGGATGCAGATCCCCTTTTGAAATAGTGATGATGTCAGGACTGTATAACTATATCACCTGTAGTAAAGTCCTCCAGTAATTTGCATAGCGCGCTCTGCTAATGTGTCTTTCTTCAGTGTCATAACGTAGTTAGGTGCGGTTTGAATCCTGCAAAGGGAATGTATGAGTGTGGTTTATGTGTGTGCACTATGCTGGGAGGGTTAACTGCCTTTTGCCAACTGGGAGAACACACTACAGGGTGCACATCCCTCCTCCTACACACAGATGATATCAGCACCCTCTAAGTACAGCATTAGTAAAGGTTTCTCCAACTACTGCAAATAGCACACTCTGCTAATGTGTCTGTTTCTACTGTCATTGCACAGTTAGGTGTGGGTTTGAATCTTGCAAATGGAAAGTATGTGTTTTACTGTTGGTGGGGTTAGTGTGTGTGCACAATGATGGGGTGGGATGTGGCTTTTGCCACATGGGGCTATGCACTGCAGGGTGGTCATTACCCTTAACAAGCAGTGATGTTGATAGCACCCTATACAAACAAAACTACAAAACAGAAGGTGTTGGTACTGATAACACATGTAAGGTAACACTTGTTCAAGTAATGTCCACAACACGGAGTAGGATAATAAAACAATTCTTTTATTCTATACAGACAACATGACAACAGACAACTAAGTGCCAGTACTCAGTATAGTGTTACATGCTACTTGAACATGCACATGTACCCGAATATACCTAGATAGTGTTCTGAAGCCTGAATGTGGCAAGTGTGTGGATGTGGGATGTGTCTGTGTGTGCATTTCCGTATGGGAAGCATGTTTGCTGTGGCAATCAGGGTACTACAGTACCTGATGCACATTACATCTTCCAAATGATGAGGTTGCCTGCACCCTGTGAGTACAGGTAGAGAAGGGGATGCCAGTAGTAGACAACATAGTGCACTTCTGAAATGTGTACCTGTCATGTATCAACAGCTACTCATGTAGGGTGATAAATAATGGGAATGGCAGGTGGCGTGTGCATGTGTGTGGGTAGCAGGGTGTGTATAAATGCATGTGTGACAGAACAGATACATGTAGCTGAATCTACATAACAGCACAAGATGCACATTGCCATAGTCAATGTTAGCATGTGATGGTGTGCTGCAGGTACACTTTGTTAAGTAGTATGGGTGCAGATAACAATTGAGGACATTCATACAGTTACTGCAGCAGGACTGATGGGATATACACACATTTATACTGCAACACACAACAGTTACCAACATGTTACTACTTATACACATCTATGTAGTCACCATGTGCATCAGCAACGTGTTTACCTTTACCTGCACCGATGTTGTAGTATGCAGGAGGTGGCACAGTGTCATCATATGCACAGGGTGTGGGTTAGATATGCCCAAGCCGGCCACTGGTAACACCAATTGACATGTGTGTGTATGTGTGTTTGTGAGGGGCAGCAATACAGGGTGGACCGTTGTTGGTGCAGTGTGTGTGTGTATGTGTTTGCCCTAGGTGTTAGGTTTCTGCATGTGTGTAAGAACACACACAGTCCCACATAATGGCTGCCATGTACAGGGTTTTGTGGACAGCCACAGACTGCACCTGTCAGGTCATCCAAATCAGTGTCTGTGGGCACGGACATGGTACCTGTGCCTGGCAGGGTGCTACGGGCGTATCGGTACTAACCCAGACTGGGTACTGTCATCGGAAGCAGGGGTGTGTTGACTGGACACAGTTCCCTGTTGGGACTGTCCAGAGCCACGTGCACGTGGTCTCCTGGGGCGTCTGGATGACAGCACAGACCCAGCATTGCTGGGGCTGGTGCTGGCACTTGAGGCGCGAGTGGGCCCGTTGTCGATCGGCCACTGCCAGCTGGTGCTCTTGCTGGCATACGGCCACGTCGACGCCGCAAACGCACACCATCACCCTGGCCCATGGACATCTGGTTGTGGAGCAGCTGTTGTATGCCCTCACAACGTCTGTCAACGACATCTGTGAAGTTACGGATAGCATTCGCATCATGCATGCCGTCTGTCATGGCTATGCGACATGCTCTCAGCTCCCTCAGACCCTGTCTGGTGTACCTTTCCATACGTGCCTGTGCCTGCATGACAGTTCTAAACATAGTGGAGGTTGACATACCTCCCTGGGCACGTCGGCCAGAGGCAGTACGCCACGGATGCCGCGCCGAGAACCCATGGGCGACTGTCTGCGTGGTACCATTGGAGGCCTCTGCACATGGCTGCATTGTGAGGATGCATGTGCCACAGGTACCACATTACCCTGATCTATGCCCACTGCTGACTGTCCATCACCTAGGGACAATGGTGATAAAGGATGTAACGGCAGGATGACTGTGCGCACGGGGTTGAAAGCTGTGTACTGTCAATTGGCTGACCAATGGCGGACCCAGACACACCTTCCTGCACCATTACAGACATTTCATCATCATCAGTACCTGGGGCACAAGATTCAGGTTCCCTGCTGCAGGTCACCAGAGCAGCACCAGAACCTACGGGAGGAAAACATGGAACACAGATTACAGTCTCAATACATATTTGAAAGAGATGCACTTCAATACTAATGCACACATTCAGAAATGGACACATGCACTCATGGACACTAACACACATGCACACTTGGGCACAGGCACACTTGCACACATGCACACCCCACAGTAAACACACACATCAATACCGTGTTACACTACTCAATTTACTACCTGTCAATTACAGTTATTGTGGACACAGTCACCAGCATGTCTACTACAGAGTTACACTACTCTTCCTAGTTTTATAAATTGTTTTACAGATACTGTTTAAAGACTCACCAGCATGTATGGCCTGCCTCGTTGATACATGGGAGGGACCTGGAAGTGTGAAGAGAGTAATGTCAGTGGGCACATGTGTGCCATTTGTTTTGCACATGATACAGTACAGTAGTACACTAGTTCCCTTATACACATCAGCTGCACATCATGTCTGTATATATATCATGATGACAGATACATACCACATGCACACCTTATGCGTGCATGAAGTAACAGCGTACAGAACAGTCATATGTACATACCAGGAGTTAACTCTAATCTCACCCTTACCTCTCTTCAAACGTCAACTCAAATTGTACTTCCAAAACCACTGGCTTTGTTCTTCTTGGAGTCCAGGCTAACATCCCTCTCCCTACGCTCTCTTCACCTTTAACCCCTCATTGTGCATAGAAACTAGCTTCTACCCTGTTTCTTTCACCTTGATGTCCTTCTATGCTCTGACCTACTTCTCCCATCCCTCCCACCTCCTCTTGACTGTCTTCCTTGTTTTCCTCACTTCCCTTCTTGACTCCTGCCTCTTCCATATCATTGTATCTGTCATACTCCTTCTACTTCTCTACCCTTCTGAGCCCTAACTATTATGTATATGGCTTTTGCCTTATTGCATAACCATTATGCTTTAGGTAGGATTGCTTTGAAACCAACAGTACATTGTGTATGACTCTAAACTGTTTGACTTCCTTACATGTATGTTTATTTAATTAACAGGCTGGTGTACAATTCTATTATGTTGGCTGTCTGTATTGACAACTTGTCTGTCTGCCTTTATTACGTTATGTGTGGAGCTTTTCTCCACAGGCCTCTACTGAAAATGAACTCATATCCAGCTAGACTATCTGGGTCAACAAATGTAAAAGTAATAACAATAAATGAATATGGCATCTTACCTGCATTTCGCTGTCTTGCTGCTGTGTGGATCCAACCTCCATCAGGATGCATGATGTTTGCTGTTGTTCTGGGGCTGGATCCACAACACTTAGCAGTAGCCCCTCCTGTCTGGTGAGGGGGGGATGTGGCCACCCCCCCACCTGTGGCAGCCTGTTGCCTGCGGATATCTGCAGCACGCTGGCGGACATTCCTTATCAAATCACTGCAGTGATGTCTCACCTGCTCATATGTCCTATCATGCATGCCAACATCATTTATCCTGCTAACGAGGCTTTGCCACAGTGCAGACCTCTCCTGCTGATTCTGGGTGGTGCGTGAGAACAGGATGGCATAGTCACGCACCAGGCTCTGGTGGATCACGTCATCCTCTGCAGCAGAGTACACAGGATTTCTTTTCGGTGCCATGTCTATCTGGAAAGGTACACATACAGGTTATCAGCATAGTATCTCAACAATACATGGTACACATTCTATACAGGGTGTGTTAACTTCTACTTATTACTGATTAGTTAAAACCTGATTACAGTGTAGCTATCATTCTATGTCATTTGTACTAAGTACTTGGCCTTCAGACCAGTTGTTTTACATTAGGGAGGTTGGTGGCAAGCACTGTGGTGGCAGGACACATATCTTTCATCCATTGAAGTTGGGAACTGCTGATTGTGGGCCCAGTGTACAAGTGTATTACTTCTGGTATGGGCAGTTGTCCTTTAGGCCAGTTATTTAACATTAACGAGGTTTGTGGTCTGCACTCATGTGTGACAATAGGCTGTACTCTGCCATTCATAGCTGGGGACATCTGGTATCAGGTTTATAGTGCCTGCATATCTGAGCTGTATCTTACTGACATTGCTACACCTTGTTTGTTGTAGCAAACACTACATCCAGGCCTCCTGCATCTACCTTTGTTTATATGCTTGTTATCTGTTAGCTTGTTATTTCACTGGTATGCTACTTCCACATAGTACACATCTTTGCAACACATCTGTGACTCACTACTGTTATCTGCATTGCTTACTGTACGTACTTCCATGTTACACATGACAGCAAGTGACTGCTTGTCATTGTTGCATTTACTTCATTGTGACACATTGCACTTAGGTTACCTGGCATTTGCTCACTGACGCTTTTATATCAGTCAGCAGTTGTAGGTAATGTCAGTACACCCTCACTCCCCACTGGACCTTGTTTTCAATCATTACTGATTACAGAGTTCACAATAGTATTCTAGCATGTCCAGAGGTCAGTTGTCAGTTCCCTCCTCAGTCCAGCTGGTGAGTGTGGTACTCCAGAGACAATGTTAGAACAGATGCATTTACACAGACAACCCCCTCCTCCTAACGACAGATTCAAACTCATGTGAGTGATGCAACCATATACCAGACTGGAGGCTAGGCTCTGTCTACTCAATACCGCCATAACCAGTCACGTGGCAAAGGGGATCACTCACTACACTTCCAGTCTCACGTAGACCTAACACAACAGCGGACCTAACACATGATCACACATGATCATACTTGTAGGCTCAGACCACAGCTCTGCCTATGCAGCAGAGACCTCCTATGCAGACATCCAGGCAACCACTACCACATAAACGAACATGTGCAACACATATCACACAAAGCCAATGTGCTGAACACTCACAGCCATTAACTGTTAACAACACACCTCATACACCTGTACTAGGTGCCTCTATGATCAGGCACACTCACATCACGTTCACCAGGCTTAACGAGGTGAGGGTCACGGTGTGCAGCCTGTCAGTCACTATGACCTGCCACATAACACAAACAGTCAGGTAACCCCAAGGCAGGTACAGGTATGACTCAGTCAATGTCCATGCTGCTGTGAATGGCCTGACACATTCCTCCCTGGACTACATGACATGAGACATTACAGAGCTCTCTGAGCACGTAGCACGGGACAGTTTGACCCTGACCTTGAGTAGCATCCTACCCTCACCTAGAACAATGCCACAATATCAAGGCACAATGATCCCTTCCAACAATTGACTGACATACTGGTGTCATTCACAGGTGTGCCAATCCCTGCCATCTTGGGGTGGTATGCTTTGCTAGGGACAGCTTGCACCTGTCACCACAGTCCTATTGACATTTGGCGGAGCCTCATGCTACACCCATAGTGCCTGTATTAGGCAAGGCTCATAAGGCAAACCCACATCCATTTGTATCACAAAGGATGAGGAAGTAAGAGTGATGCTACTCAACACTGGACGTCTAGACCCAAGGATGCACGCACCCAAAACCCTACCTAGCATTCTGGAGATCGATATCTGTGCAGTAACATGAACCTGTTTCAGGTTTCACAGGAGCACACCAGTACTACCACGTTATAGCTGTTACCATTCTTGTCGGCCACAACACTTGAACAAGGGAGGGAGAGTATCAGTATTCAATGCAGATTCCCACGCCTCCACATTGGTGGCACAGTACAACATAGGTGTTAGGCCATTGAGTACAGTAGACGTAGTTGGGGACCTGGGAAGAAACATGGTAGCAGTCTGTCATTTGTCTACCACATGGCCAACGTGGATTGACAGACATGTTATATAGCCCAGCTAATCATGACTGATTCACATGTATGGCAGGGGAGGTCATTGTGCCTCTGTACTCATCCATCATCAGGCCTATAATTGCATACAATGCACCTTTTGGGATGTACCTAACCAGACACCTACAGCAACTGGTACAGGACAACAGTACATCATCAAGGGGATGCAATGGCTCACACAGATGTCATATGCTGCCCAGGTAAAGTGAA
The DNA here is from genome assembly GCF_019279795.1 of Protopterus annectens. Taxonomy (NCBI): domain Eukaryota; kingdom Metazoa; phylum Chordata; order Ceratodontiformes; family Protopteridae; genus Protopterus; species Protopterus annectens. The sequence continues at coordinate 953,191,687 of NC_056748.1, read as the reverse complement.
TCCAGCTGGACTCAGTGGCATACTGCCTGTTCAGGGCAATCTGTGCATGCCATATACAGCCATGTCCTACCTAGCAGTAATGAACGTGATGTACCTCAGGCAATCAGAGTCCCATACAGCCACATGCTCAGGAGAGCTGGACCTCAGCACTGACATACATGGACATGTTGGAGGGGCATATTCCTAACCAACAGGCTCCCTTCACTCTGTAATGAGCTCACACTACTGGTTAGGCAGAGTCCCTCATTGACTCTCTTCCATAGGAATCTGGATGAGTGGATGGAGATCATAGTTGTACCCCAGGTATCACTTCTATGTCGCTGTTAGACAGAGGCATAGTATACTAAAGTCGGACAAGGGCATAGCAGCATAACTTGTGATTGGGTGGCAAAGACAAACACATTCTACTAGGCTTACCAATGCCCTAGGGCAAATAGCCTAGTATGAACCTATGAACTGTTCATTCTCAACTGTTCGAGCTCATTACAGAGTAAAGGGAGCCTCTCAGTTAGAATTTGCCCTCCAGCATGTCCATGTATGTTCTATTCAGTCGCCACCGCTTGCTCAGAGGTGACCTTTGCCCAACATACAAGGCCATGTCAGACCCAGATTTGATGAATATGCTTCACCTAAAAAAATCTAGATCCATCAGAGCCACAAGGCCAGGAGACTTAAACCTCGACACGGCTATTAATAGGACATGCTGGACGGATAGATTCATCATCCAAAGACTCCCTATGCTGTGGAACAAAATCACGGTATATGTGAGGCAGAGCACCTCGCTGGCCTTGTTCAAGAGAAATCTTGACCAATGGATGGGTGATCGCAGATATACCCCAGGGATTACCTCAGTGTCACTGCTCGACAGAGGCACAGCAAAATAATGGGTATGGTTCCCCATACTAAAGGGGTGGCGTAAGCCACAAACCGATGGGCTAGGCTTGTAAATGCCCTCGGGCAGATAGCCTAGTATGAACCTATGAACATGTGTGTACTGCTATAGTACTTCTGCCATATGTTGCATGTGTGTGTGTTGTGGGGATGCACAGGTAATGGCCAGATACGTCTGCACAGGTGACACGTGTGACACATTCTGGGTGTTCATCCATACATACTGGATGTGTGCTGCCATCCAACCCTGTGATGTGGACACACATTACTCAGCCTGGATATACATATCTGAACAACACCACAAGCACAATACACTACCTTGCTATGTATGCATGTTATTACACAGTTATTCAGTAGTTATGACAGTGATGCTATCCATGCAGCCCACTGGGCCAGTGGAAGCCACAACACACACCGCCAGCACATTTGCATATGCTTACCACAGACATCCCACATACTGCATGTACTGTGCACACAGTTATCTAACCCAGAACAACTGCACACCACTTATTAATCCTGTCCAGTGGACTACAGATACAGGCATATTGTATAACAATAGTAGGAGGCTACTGCAGCACAGGGCAGATTCACATGACAGGAAGGCATCTGTTGTCTGCAGTGTTAAGATGCTTCACATTCACCAAATGCACAGATATTGCCAACAATGTTGCAGACAGTTTAGGTGCAGGTACCCCCATTGTCCTACACACGTGTTATTAGTTATCCCAGATGACTGTAACCTCCCTATCCTCTCACATGTCGAGGTGAGAGCCACCCTCATCATTGCAGAACACATATCATCACTGTTACGAAATGGTATCCCTGGATGTGTGCTACATTCACCCCTGGAGGACATAGCACCACATGACAGACTGATATTAATGTCTTGCCATACTACAGGATATGTACCTGAACAGTGCCATACATACACAGTGGTCCCACACCAATGAGGAGGAACCTCTACTGACCCTGGGAACTACTGCATCATATGCACAACTGGCCTTGTGTTCTAAGCTATGGAAGTGTTAGTTATGGCCCACATGTACAACAATATTACATATGTTTATATTTCATGACTATCTACACACAACCTATCTCATGGACATACCTATAGATAGTGAACTATGATACATTTGGAGGTGTCACAGTATACACAGGATTAACCTGCTACTTTGCATTACCTTTTTTTATGTGGCAGCTTTTGGTGTGTCAGTCGTGCTGCTTGTATTTTGCTGCTGTTGCTGCTGCTGCTGCTGTTTTTCTGCTGGCTGTTTGTATATTTTGTTTTGTCTTCTCTCTCTGTCTCTCTCTCTCTCTCTCTCTTTCTCATTTGGTTTGTGCAATGACTGTATTGCATGAGTGGAGTGTGGGTACTGAATACTTTTGTAGGTATCTGCATAGGTCCATGTGATGGCCTCTGCACCAATTGTAAGGCAGCATTTGCTAATTGCAAGCAGCTGGGTGTGTACTAATTGCATGTCTCACTGTGATTTCAGGACACTGCTATAAAAGGGTATGTGAGATAGGCGTTGCCCTTTCAGATTGTAGGGCGTGGACCATGCTGGTATGCTGTTGACAGTGTTCTGTGAGTGTGAAGGTTAGTACATCTCCCATGCTTCATGCTGTGTTGTAGATTCCGGTTGCTGCATTTATCTTGCCTGTTCCTTTAGTGAGTGTGTATGCATACTGACACCTACAACTATATGTCATATGTATTGCTATATAAATATATATATATATATATATCTGTGTACATATACATACTTTCATATATGTACATTAGCTGACATTATTGGGTACAAGCTAACAATTAGCAGGGCTGTTTCCGTTAACACTACTCTAATATGGGAATCCAGTAATTGGGACTATAAAAGTCTGCCTGACATGCTTTGGGTAGTAGACATACTATATTGCCTTTATCTTCATTCCTACTATTACATGTTCCACTTATTTAGCACTATATTCCTGTATGAGAGTCATGGCTTAGTGGTAGGTCATACAGACTAGTGTTACAATGGTCTTGTGGTAGGGCCTACTAGTATGCTCATATTCTGTTTTTGAGTTGAGTATAGGGCCTATCAATCACAGTGCTGGAGGCACCTTTAAGCAGTTAAAGGGCTTAGTAGGTCTCACAGGAGCCAGGCTGTGTTGCAGATTCTGGTTGCTGCATATATCTTCACTGTTTCCTGTAGTGAGTGTGTATGGCTACTGAGACCTACGATTATATTTCATATGTATTAATATATATTTATATATATGTATGTGTAGATATACATACCTTCACATATGTACATTACCTTACATTATTATGTACAAGCTAACAGGTAGCAGGGCTGTTTCTGCTCACACTGAACTAGTATGGGAATGCAGTCATTTGGCCATTAAAACTCTACCAAACATGCTTTGGATAGTACATCTCCTATATTACCTTTATACTGATTCCTACTATTACATGTTATATTTATTTTAGCAGTGTGTTCTTCCAAAGCAGGCATGGCTTAGTGGTAGGTCAAACAGACTAATGTTACTTAGGTCCTGGTTTCGAGACTGACAGTGGGAATGTTTTACTTTGCAAACTTTCAAACTGAGTACAGGACCTGTCAATCAAAGTGCTGAGGCCACCTGTAAGCAGTTAGAAGGGTAAGTAGGTCACACAGGGGTCAGGCTGTGTTGCAGATTCAGGTTGCAGCAATTATGTTAACTTTTTCCTGTAGTGAGTGTGTATGGCTACTGAGACCTACGATTATATTTCATATGTATTAATATATATTTATATATATGTATGTGTAGATATACATACCTTCACATATGTACATTACGTTACATTATTATGTACAAGCTAACAGGTAGCAGGGCTGTTTCTGTTCACACTGAACTAGTATGGGAATCCAGTAATTTGGCCATTACAACTCTACCTGACATGCTTTGGATAGTACATCTCCTATATTGCCTTTATACTGATTCCTACTATTACATGTTATATTTATTTTAGCACTGTGTTCTTGTAAAGCAGGCATGGCTTAGTGGTAGGTCATACAGACTAATGTTACCAAGGTCCTGGGTTCGAGACTGACAGTGGGAATTTATTTTTCTTAGCAAACTTTCAACTGAGTACAGGACCTGTCAATCAAAGTGCCATAAAGGCACTTTTAAGCACTAAACCAGGTCTGCGCGTTTTGCTGAGCTCACGCATGCGCACTGGCGGTGAGCTCCGCTAACACAAGCGCACACACGCGAGATTTTATTTGAAAGAAAAGAAAAAGGGGTGACAGGAAAGTGGTGAAAAGGGGTCACAAAGAGGGTAAGACAGTAGGGAAAGAAGCGTGGGATTTGCAGGAAGGGTGTAGGCAAGGCCCATAGATGCCCATGTCTTTTGCTGCAACAGCTGTATATTTCTATGTATTTTGGTGAGACATTTGAAACCTTCCACCTCTGAGAGAGGTGTCAGGACAACATTAATATTTGTTGTACAGCCAATTGTAATTAACAGTTTAGATGTCCAGCGGACATGTCTGCGACATGGACAGCTATGTATGGGGCGTAATTTTTTTGTGGGACAGAGTGCCCTTTTTTTTTTTTACAGGTGAGAGTGGTATGACAGGTGAAGGAAGTCGGTAAAGCTGGGGAGGTAGGTTGGGTAGGTTAACAGACAAGACAGACAAGACGCATACAGGGACGGTGTATGACACACGTGGGGGGGTTACACAATTGACGGGGACGGAGGTTGGGATATCCGAGATGCACGAGCCCACAGATGGCAACAGTGGAACTGATATCCCCACCCATAGGCAGTTGCCACTGTTCCTTCACAGCCCAGGACGGGGCTGTGCTGGGGCTGTGTAGGCGGGCAATGGCGGGGCCGTTAGCTGTGCCACACGAGCCTCGAGCTGGCGTAGGGGTCCAAGAACAGTGTCTTGGATCTCCCTACGCACCACAGACTGGACACCACGGAGGGTGAGTGGACGATCCCCTCCGGCCACACTTGCAGAGGGGGGATGGGCCCCATCCCCTGCAGCGCTTCCACCCGAAGGTGGCACAGGGCCACCGGAGGGTTCTGCCTGGGCACTAGTGCCAGGTGCAGTCGCCAGCTGAGGTGGGAGAGGTGGGTCCGCTGGGACCTGCCTTCCCAAGCGTTCTAGGTTTGTGAGTAGTTATGTTAGTTTGGGTTAGTGGCATTTTATTCCATTCAGATTAGTTGTAACAGCATGCATTGGTATTCCCATCAAACAAACACCCAGATATGAACACCATTGAACAAGGGGCATATCAATATCACATGCATTATTTGAACAGCAAAACACAGTCAAACGACATGCAGGGTTGATTAATGGCAACAGGCCATCGTATTTGCAGGTATGAACAGGGCACATGCACGAACAGACATGCATATATGTTTGGAACGGACAAATGTCCATGATTAATGAAATGTTCACATACCATTATTTAGTGGATGTTGTTATATGGAATTACAGGGTTGGGTGGGGATAGAAAGTGATGACACATTCATATGTTAAACATTGATTCACATTTATCATAGATACACAATTAAGTTGAGGCTGATGTTTCAAAATAATCTTTATTTGACTGTCATGCTACACCTGTTACACATACATCACTATCCTACTTATTTTGAATTTGATCAGATACATCATCCTGCTACACTTTGATGACAGGACAGGGGACAACTATGGCTGTTTAGTCTGTCAGATAATCATTCATTCTATCTGCAAATTGTTTACTGTTATCACCATATACAGATTTTGAGCTAGACATTCAGATTCAGACACACTGAAATCAGTTTGGGATGTTAATTTGTACTTCCCACATGCATTTAGTTCTGTAAAACACACTGAGGCTTATATATTCAGGGGTTATTACTACTTTATTTATTCATACATGAGCCTTTCTGTCACTCTCACACATTCTGCAACTTCACAGTTCAGGTTGGTACTTCTAGGCTTTGTTCACATATTAGACCTGTGGTGATTCAAACACTTTCCAACAGCCTCACTTCTGTCATGATTCAGCATTTGAACAGGGATATATCTCACATGTGACTACTCAGATTGTGAAGCTGTACTCTTGAGACTACTGCAGGTTACAGTATATTTAATTAATGATGGGACATCTGTATTACAGCACTGTTTAATTCTATCAATTATATTTCCAGTTACACTTGCATACTGATGAACTTGTTGCAGCCATACCTGCAGACTTTCAATTCCTGCTTGCACATTATATTACTTTTAATCAATACACTGCACTGTTCTGATACATGGTACATAATAATATTTATTTACAAGTACTGGGTGGGGTTACTAACCTGCATGGTGGCGCAGCTGCACCAGCCTTCTGGCGTGCATCTCAACATTCGCAGAGTGGACACCTGCAGCTGTAATACAAAGGGAATAATATTGGACTACACATCTCCATGGTATCAGCTGGTTGAAATCCTTACATACATGGGTAAAATGTGACTTACTCAGTAGTGGGCGTTGGGCATTTGCGGGCCTCCTGGATCCAACGGTTCAATTGGTCCTGCTTGCGTCTCTTCAGGTCCGCATGGTGGTGACGGACCTGCTCACCAGTGCGTGGTATGCCAGTAGCACTGGTCAGATCACGAGCCAACTGGTCCCACGCCTCTGCCCTATATACTCCCCATGAGACCTGGCCCTGCATGAGTTGGGCCTCGTGATTATGGACAAGGAGCCAGACCATGTATCTGGACTCCTCAACGCCCCAACGCTGTGCTCGAAAGCAACGGCCCTCACCTACTCCACTCATGCTGACTGCAAGTCTGTTCTACAATCAGTTATGCTGTGTATTCCCGCCTATGGGGCTTATATATGCCGCTTTTCCGCACATTTCTCTGATTGGCTGTTTTGGAATTGTATCTACTTCACTGTAAATGCTTTCTCATGCTCCATTCTGGGTTTTATCCCATATATATGCTATTTCTGCATTTCTAGGTATTGCTGTCATGGCCTGGTGGTTTAGTTCCTTGACTGTAGTGCATGGTATCCTGGGTTTGAATCTGGCAACTGATTTTTGCTTTTCCTAACAGAAATGAGTTGAGGACCTGTCAATCAAACATGCCAAAAGCACTTTTAAGCACTTTAAACCTGTTCTGCGCTCGTTTGCGCGGAGGTAACGCATGCGCACTGGCAGTTAGCCTGTGGGAGCGGCGCGCAAACGGTGTGCGCTGGGATAAATCTTAATTGGCTAGCGATACACATGTTCAGCTAATTGCACACAGTTTCAGCCTGTTTACCTGCTGCTTGGCAACGGGCACGCAGTTTGCAGCTTTTTAAACACTACTCAGCTACGGGCACTCTGTCTCACGGCAGCTTAGCTATCAGTACATTTCTGACTATTTTTATTCTTATGTTACTTCAAAATGCTCTATTTCATTCCATTTTACAAAAGGGAATACATTTACATTTGTACAATACTGTCAGGGGGCTTTTTAGTGCTTATTTACAAAAAAAAAAGGTTGTTGTAGGGGCTCGAACCCTGCCTGCCTACTCTTAGGGCGGCTACTCAACCGCTAAGCTATTATTTCTTGGCTTACTTTGCATATTTAGTTCTTATATCCTTTTCCACTGACTGCTAACTGTGATTGCGCTAGTAGCACACCAGCGCACACAGTAGCAAACATTTACGGGGTTTAACGAAAAAAATAAGGTTTTAATTTACTTTTATGACATCTCTTCACTTTATACACTGATGGCCAGTCGGGGCATGTGTTGTATAGTGTGTTTATTCACATTTTCATGGCCTTTCTCGTGGCTGTTTACTTTCAGCCATTCTAGTCTTCTGGGGGCGTGTCCACTTGTAGTGCTTAGCCTACAGACACGCCCCCTACTCTCTTACACGGACCGTGTAAGAGTTACTAGTGTGATTCAGCATGCCTCATGCACCTCATGCATATGCATGACATGCTGACATCACACAGTTTAACTGCAGCCTCCGTGTAAGAGTTATAACTCTTACACGGAGGCTTCCTGAATCTGGCCCTTCATATTTCACCTATGTAAATTCCTAGCTTTTAAAATAGGTTTCAGGAGGACTTTGTCATTAAGGCCATTCCCAGTGTGCGCCTTTAAACTAACTATTCATCTAGTTTCTGATAACTCTGTTAAATTCTCAATATCACCTCCCCATCTATTCAGCTTAACTACTTCCATAACAAGGAACCTAAATCTATGTGTATTATCACTCTGCATTACATGTTTTGTCCTTCTGAAACCTAATTTAAAAGCTAGGAACTTATCTAGGTGAAATATATAAAGTTTTATGATTAGTCTTTCTATTTCAATTTTTATATATAAGTGGACTTGATTTACATCTTGAATTTTATATTTTATATTTTTTACAGATGTTTGATAATGAATTTATATTGTTTGATTATTTTGATTACGTAAACACAGTGGATGAGAGAGATTGGATAATTGGCAGCTGTTATAATTATTTAAACTGGAATGCATTTAATTGTTGTTTGTCTGAAGAAGCAGTTGATATAACACTGTGAAAGCACTTACATATGTTTTATTAAAGTTATTTTATAACCACTGTGCCACTTTGGTTTACTCAGTTATTAAACACCAAATATAGATAGACCGTAGTGCCAAAGTATTTCATAGCCCTTGAAATATGCACATCTACACATATCTTAGCAAAGAAATTGTAAAAATCATTCAGTTATGTAACTGATTATGCAGATGCAATACACGCATTGTTCTTATTATTCAGGAAACAACATTTCAGCTTCCTTATGGTATAAAACATGGATGAAAGAACAATCTTCCGAGAACAAATCTTCATCTATTGTAATATCCTAATATGGCTCAATGTAGTATTAAGTGCTTGCCATCTTTGAAGAGGAAATGACCTCCAGCTTTATCCAAGTCATTCATTAGACTGTTTATGAGTTTATGAGAAATGCTTTTGTTGAATTTTTGAAGTTCAAAACAGTGATTGATGTCATTTATCAAAAGTTCCAATAACCTCCTGTTGAACAATGCATGTGAATCCCAACTTTGAAAAGTATATTGGAATAAAATACTGCTTCTCCTGAGAATGTTACCACCTGCTTCTTATCCATGCCCTCAGAGTATGTCATTGTTACCACCTGCTTCTTATCCATGCTCTCAGAGTATGTCGTTGTTACCACCTGCTTCTTATCCATGCCCTCAGAGTATGTCGTTGTTACCATCTGCTTCTTATCCATGCCCTCAGAGTATGTCGTTGCTACCACCTGCTTCTTATCCATGCCCTCAAGTATGTCGTTGTTACCACCTGCTTCTTATCCATGCCAAGGAGTATGTTGTTGTTGCCACCTGCTTCTTATCCATGCCCTCAGAGTATGTTGTTGTTATCACCTGCTTCCTATCCATGCCCTCAGAGTATGTCATTGTTACTACCTGCTTCTTATCCATGCCCTCAGAGTATGTCATTGTTACCATCTGCTTCTTATCCATGCCCTCAGAGTATATCGTTGTTACCACCTGCTTCTTATCCATGCCCTCAGAGTATGTCGTTGTTATCACCTGCTTCCTATCCATGCCCTCAGAGTATGTTATTATTACCACCTGCTTCTTATCCATGCCCTCAGAGTATGTCATTGTTACCATCTGCTTCTTATCCATGCCCTCAGAGTATATCGTTGTTACCACCTGCTTCTTATCCATGTCCTCAGAGTATGTCACTGTTACCACCTACTTCTTATCCATGCCCTCAGAGTATGTTGTTGTTACCACCTGCTTCTTATCCATGCCCTCAGATTATGTCGTTGCCACCTGCTTCTTATCCATGCCCTCAGAGTATGTTGTTGTTACCACCTGCTTCTTATCCATGCCCTCATAGTATGTCATTGTTACCACCTGCTTCTTATCCATGCCCTCAAAGTATGTCATTGTTACCACCTGCTTCTTATCCATGTCCGCAGAGTATGTCATTGTTACAACCTGCTTCTTATCCATGGCCTCAGAGCATGTCGTTGTTACCACCTGCTTCTTATCCATGCCCTCAGAGTATGTCATTGTTACCACCTGCTTCGTATCCATGCCCTCAGAGTATGTCGTTGTTACCACCTGCTTCTTATTCATGCCCTCAGAGTATGTTGTTGTTACCATCTACTTCTTCTGATTGCTTGACTGTAGAACTCAGTTTTTAGTATTTACATGCTCCTCTGTAATGTCACCATAGCCTTTGGTGTTTAGGGTAGCTGACACTCTGCAGCAGAGAGAAACACTTCTAGAACTTTCCTTGAAACTGTTGTCATTTCAGCTAGAGAATGGAAACACAGTGCAAACTAGTCATAGCATTATAGTTTATCCTTTTCCAAAGCACAGTTTTCATCTTTGAGAAACATGACAACAAATATCTACCAAGTTACTTTCTGCAGCGCTGCAGAAAAAAAATCTAACAGTATCTAGGATTACAAAGTGCCAGTAAATGAAGATGTACTACAATAAAAATCAGAAATTTTAGCAACATAACATGTTGCATTTTACCATTAAAATATAAGAATACATTAAGAACATGCACTTGCATACTTATATAAAAGACAAAATCATGTTATCTTTAAGAAACATGTTAACACAAATTAATATACATGTATACAAAAGGAAGCACAGTCTAGTGCAGTTGGTAAGCATGACAATGCTTGCTGCATGATATATTCTCAATAAAGTATGTTTTAAGAGATATTTTTGTAAGTTTTTTATTTAATACAACACACACACACCACATACATGCAAGCATGTTCCGATAGACATAGATACATATAGATGCTTCCAGTCATATAATCAAATGCTTATAAGAGTGAAACTCAGGATATGTAGCTGGAAAGCTTAAACAGCACATGATCAAAGAGAACAGGACTTGTATTTTGCAGGACTGTGGCACAGCAGGTATCAGGATATTGCACCTTTCCCCACTGGTGCGATTTCAGAGTTTGTTTACATAATTTGCAGGGGGTTTGGAGGGTGCACGACCCTCCCCTGCAAAAAAGGTGTTTTGTGTCTTGTGTTGTGTTTCAATGATTTGGTTGCTCAAGAGTTTCACATAGATATTGTGAGCTTTGCTTATATGAGTATTTGATTATATGACAGGTAGGTATATAGACACAAACACACAGATAGATAGATAACAGATAATTATAGGTATAAATATGTACATACTCAGGCTCTTAAATGCCATTATTTTTGACACTCGGATCATAGACCACAATGTACTGACTCACAATTTATCAAATCTTATAGTGAGCATCAACAAGGGTCCTACAAAATGGGAGGTCCATGTTTCCTCATTCCTTCACTGACAGATAATTGTGTATCTATATGCCTTGGTCAAGATTGTTGGTATTACTACTCTAAAAGCTCTCACTATGGCCCCTGCAACCAGGGCTTGATTGGAGGCTCACTTGACTGACAGAGTGTCAGGGAAGGGCTTGGTATGCCAGTCCTATGTGGAAGGGCACACATTGGTAAACCCCATTAGGGAATGTTTTGTCCAAAGACAGGAGTTGTCCTTGGACACAATCAATGCATGTGGGGTTGGGGAAGGAAAGTGGATAGGGCAAAAAGAACCCCTCCCCGAGATGGAAGCCAAGAAGAGCTGAGCCCTCAAGACTCCCTTAATATCCATGACTAGGCTGAACAGTATCAAAGTAAGTAAGAAAAAAAAGGTTTCAATTTTGTATCAACCAAAATATCAAACAGTCTAATTTTTGACCCACCTGAGACTACAATCAGTCACAAAAGAGGATTACATTGAAGCTTATGCATTTTAGGAATGCTGAAAATGGAAGACACAATGGGTCTTTTTATACGGAAAAATTCATAAAAATCCTTTGTTAAAAGAAATGCAATGTTTAGCTCTTGTAAACAAATATCACTCACTGTAGACATGTTTCACTGCATATGAAGTAATATAATGTGTGAAATATTACATAGTTTGATAATATTTATAAGATTTTTTTATTGTCTGTAGAGCTGTATATTTTTTAATTATTCTTATTGGTCAGCTTAGGTCATGTCTAATAAGTAGTTATTTAAATGTGTGCTTTGGGCTCACTTATTAGTTCTGATGAAGTGCTAAAGCATAAAGTATGAAAGCACTTAAGTGGATTAACAACACTCCATAAATATTTTTGAATATTCTTGATAAGCAAATTCTTCATTCTTTTGTTGTTTTGTTTCAGCTTATGCCCTGGCAATATTTTTGGTTGTTCAGCATTATGCCACAGATATAGATAGATAGATAGATAGATAGATAGATATATAGATAGACAGATAGATAGATAGATAGATCGGTATCTTTATCAGTATTATCTTTCTCTCTAGCTCTTAAAAAAAAATATATATATATATATATATATATATATATATGTGTGTGTGTGTGTGTGTGTGTGTGTGTGTGTATGTATATATATATATATATATATATATATATATATATATATATATATATATATATATATCAAGGGAGAGAGGGGTAAAAATAGGCAGAGATAGCTAATTTTCCAAAGAGAAAGCCCCCACACCCTTCAAAGATATATAAGCAGATATATAAGCAGTAGAAACCTTCAACTCAACTTTCCTTAGCATTCTGAATTCTCTAGCTCCACCCAGAAAAGTTCATGTAAAAAGAAATATTTCTCCCTGGCTATCTAAAACCACCCGTAACCTCATGAAAACTAGGGATAGAGCTTGGAAAATATGGGCATAAACCAAAATGCCTAACTAACTTACAAAGGTACAAAGAACTAAGAAACCAAACTAAAAAACTCATCAACAAAGACAAAAAAAGATTTCTATTATAAGCCCCCAACTACATTTAAGTCTAATCCCAAAAAATTCTGGAATGTATTAAACCATATAATACACTCTGGCACTCCTACATCACCTAATCCCTGTCCTGACAAGTCACCAGAAGAGACTGCCAATATCTTCAATATGTACTTTATAGAAACAATTTCCAAACTATTTAACCCCAGCCACTCTGACAATAACACTCCCAACCCCCCTGAAACCCACTCAACTATCAACTCTTTAAACCCCTTCTCACTCAAACCTACTATATCAAAACTCTACTCTCTCAACTCAAACCATGCTCTGTATCTGCAGACATCCCTTCATATTTTCTCCATACTGCTGCACACTCCCTTGCTATCCCTGTATCTATCCTAATAAATCGCTCAATCTCTGAATCAACAGTTCCATCTATCTGGAAACAATTTTACACTCTTCCTATTCATAAAGGAGGTAATTCCATAGAAATTGCTAACTTCAGACCAACTGCTATCCTCTCCCCTCTCTCTAAAGTCCTAGAAAAATGTGTACACAAGTAAGTTATGCACGACCTCTTACAGGAAAACTTGCTCACTCCCACACAGCATGGCTTTCACCCCAAGCATAGTACCACCACAGCTCTACTATCCTTTCTAAATACCAAAGACAATCATAAACTCATATATTGCCTATTTCTTGATCTCTCAAAAGCTTTCAACACTGTCCCTCGAATGTACCTCAGCTACTTAACAAACTCATTAAACTTAACATTTCCCCAGATACAGTTGCATGGTCCTCTAGCTCTCTCTCTGACAGACTGCAGTCAGTGAGATGCGACAGTGTACAATCTACCCCCTTCCTGTTAGTACAGGTGTCCCGCAAGGATCCATTCTTGGACCACTATAATATTTTCACCAATACACTTTACTCCTCTTGTCCTCAGTCAAATATAGTCCAATACGCAGATGACTCTACAGTCATCACTATTGCAAATTCACCTTCTGAACTGCTTTCACCTACCCCGGCTTCCTCTAACTCAGTAGAAGCGTGGCTCACAAATAACCAGCTCATTCTTAACCCGACAAAAACAAAATTGCTACTTTTTCTCCCTAAAACTAGTAACCACATCAAGACATCCTTTTCCATAATGTCCCTAAACAATACTCCTATAAAACTTGAATCAAGCACAAAACTACTTGGCATCACCATTGACGATCAACTAAAATTTGATTTACACATTTACAACTGTATAAAAAAAAAACATCAGAAGCTAGCACTCCTGTACAGGAGCAACAAATTCTTCACAACATAAGCTAGAATTACTCTTATTCATGCGTACCTTCTACCATGTTTAACTTACTGTTCTCAAATACTCACTAATCTAAATACATCCCTACTTACCAAACTGGAATCAACATATCACAAGATAGCAAGATTTGCTGCTCAACAAGGATATAAATCTCACCATTGTCTCCCCCTAAAATACCTAAACTGGCTAGAGCTACCTCACCTGCTTCTTCAATCTCAGCTGCAACTCATTCACTCCATTCTATATCAGCCATCCTTCTGCCTTGCTCTAGCACCGCTCATCTCTAACTATTGCCCTACCAGGCATCTCCGAAGCACAACCCAAGATCTGTTAAAGGTTCATAAACCCAATTCCAAGGCAAGCTGCAATCTATATAGCTATCATCCCTCTATTGCATGTAACAAACTACCACTAGAAATAAGGAACCTTACTCACCCCAAACAATTTAAATTAGCTACCAAAGACTACTTTAAAAAACAATGACCCTGCCACTGTTCACAACCACCTTGACCACAACCAACTCTCTGAAATGTATTAACAATTACTCACCACCTAACATAATAACTTACTCCATTTATTTCCTAAGAAATTCTCCTAAAGTATTGTCTATACTCTGTTTAGTATTGTTAGATAGGTTAACCTACTGAAACTAAAACAATTAACATCCTATGTCTTACACTTTTTATCTTTTTTGACTTGTATTGTTTAATCTTGCCAACTATGTTACCAGAATGGTAACCTTTTGTATATTGCTATGAGTGTAAAAACTGTTATTAAATTGCTTTCTATATTGGAGCTTTTCTCCCAGGTCCTCGGACATTCTCGGTCAACAAATGTAAAAATAAATAAATAAAAAAAAGTATATACATATATATATATATATATATATATATATATATATATATATATATATATATAAATAAATAAATAAATATATATATATATAGCATATAGACAGATACATATAGATATGCATCAACTCCAAGATCACTCTACCTCAGAAAAAAGGGGATTATTGAAAAAATTGCAATCTCTGACTTAGTAAATGCAGATTTTCAGTCATTTGGACTCCATATTTTTGATTCCCAACATTTTAAAAAGTTATATTTTTTGCAGGTGAACAAGCTCTCCTGCACCCACTACATGTAAGACTGTATCCCACACCCCTGCAACTATGTGTGTTTGTTTATTTATTTATTTAATTTTACATTTGTTTACAAGGAAAGTCTGACTTCTAAAGAGCCAATTTTCAGCCGAGCCCCAGGGAGAAATGCTCCAGACACATGTCTTTGTAATGTGGGAGGGAACAAGAGTACCCAGAGGAAGCCCACATGAACACAGAGAGGACATGCAGACTCCACACAGAAGGCACCCCAGCAAAGAATTGAACTGAAGAACCTTTTGCTGTGAGGGGACAATGCAAATGGCTGCACCATTGAGCTGTATATATAGATAGATACAGAAATGCAAACTCTGAGATTGCACAGTACCAGTGAAAAGGGTATAAGCTCTTAACCCATTATTCCAGAGTCTCATTGGTGTCAGCATTCCTCTTTTGATAATCATGTTAGTCAGTGGAAATGTTTTCAACATTTGTGCATTTTGACCATTGAGGGGCATCGAGATATTAAGCACACACACACACACACACACACTTATATATATAGTCCACCCACATCTCCCTCCCTCCTCCCTAAAATAGGTCTTACCCACAGCTACAGTTATTATCTGCTGAATCTAATTTGATCCTATACTCTCTCAGTTAGCAATATTGACATTAATTACTGCATGGTCTTACAACTGTGATGAAGACTTTATTTCTTTATCCTATCAAACTGTAGCACACTGTTTAATACTATTTCATGCTGTTATTTCCATCTCATACTGTGCCATTCTTGTAAATTTTTGTTAATTAATACTATAATTTAGATTACCATCTTTTGTAATTTCTTGTTAATTACTCCTGTAGTTTAAATTACCTCACAGGATGCACATTGTACTTTGTAAATACTATTAATTAGTCACTTTGTTTGTTCGCTTTGTTTGTTCAGTTTGTTTTCAATTTGTCTCAACTGTATGCAAGGAGCTTTTCTCCCCGGGCCTCAGCTGAAAATGGGCCTTGCACCCAGTCGGACATTGCCCGGTTAACAAATGAAATAAATAAATATATATATATAGATATAGATGTAGATATAGCTACACACACACACACACACACACACAACTATATATATATATATATATATATATATATATATATATATATATATGGATCTATGTCAGATGATCGAGTTTACAGAAACTATGACCTTAGTAGATTGAATGTTTGGCAACCCAAAATTCTAATTAATGAGACAAAAAGAGAGCAAAGTCAAAATAACTAAACTGTAACATTTCAGAACTTATAAGAACAAAGCACCTATTGCGCATGTTCAACAACACTCGGGCATTCTGAATGGAGATTGTAGAAAGCAAAACAACACCTGCTTTATTTAAACACAATTAAAATTAAAAATATATAGTTTTAAATGTTTTTTCAGGGGGGGCAAGCCCCCTTGCACCCCCATGTGCTTGGATGCTCCCTCCACCCTCCTGCTAATTATATACCAACTCCAAGATTGCAATACAGTGGAGAAAAGAGTACATTTTCTGATCCTCACTGCACCACGATCTCATTCACAAAAGTTGAAAAATAACATTTTTACCTTAAATCAGCTGTTTAAATGGAGCAACTTTTGTTCTCTTTGCTCTGCAATCTCAATTCAGAATGCTTGAGTGTTGTCGGACATGCATAGTAGATGATTTACAGATTAGATGATTTCAGTGCAGAAAGAAAGAAACTTTTAAAAGATGTTTATTTCTATCGGCCACCCTAAAATAATGGTTGCTGAGATTAGCAATGACGGTTTCAAGGTTGGGGAACATTGTAGAAACCCCTACTAGGGCTAGATTTTTACTAACACTGACAGAGCAACAGCCATTGCAACAATAGAACTTTTGATAAGGTATTAGTGGTAGAATATAATTTGAACTTGTTAGGCATTAAAAATATTGTCAACAACAACTAGAGTGTCTTTAAGATGAATGTGTTTTTGAAAAAGCAGGATTCAAACTCAACTTTGTTTACAAAGCTGGGAGAAATATTAAAAATATATTGGAAAACCCAAGATGTATACAAGGTAACAGCACAGGAATGAAAAGCTGTAGAGCATGTTCTCAGTGTAACCTTATTTTAACTGATGGCTAAATTGTTTTGGATAAGTTTAATCAAAGCACACTTTCCCTTTCTTTGGGGAACTGTAATACTAAAGGTATGGTATACATAGGCAAATAGAATGTGTGTTTGGGTTTTTGCGTAGGTAAAACTGAAAATGTTGTTGAAAAGAGAATTTATGAGCATCTATATAATACTGGCAAGGGCAGCACCAGCAATGCCTTGTACAAAGACTCACTGAAATGCCAAAATTACACTGGCTTTAAATTTGGGATCTTGGAGATTGTTCTACCCAACCCAAGAAGTGGTTCTTGGGAGTACAATCTCAAATACAGAGAGTTTGGCAGTTATGACTGAATGCTACCACACATCCAGGTTTAAATGAGTCATTTCACTGGCATCAGCATTAAAAATGAGAGAGGCTAAGTTTAAGCATAAGATCTTAGTGGTGGAGCATTTGGAGACTTTTGGAGGGATTTATTTACACTTTATTAATATATTATGAACTTGATCTTTGATTGGCATGTACTTATTCACTTATTTTCTTGAGTACTTGATTAAACATGTTCCTATTACCTGATTGAACATTTAGGTTAGCAAATACCTAAACGTTGATCTGGTAATAATGAAAGCAAAAAAACACGAATGGCTGATTTAACGCAGGGAAAGAATTCCTTTGGCTGTTATGCAGATTAGGGGAGAGTGGGGGGGCATTCGCTGTTTTAATTTTTCAATATTACAAGATTGACCTTTAGGTATTTGCTAACCTAAATGTTCGATCAGGTAATATAGACGTGATTAACCACAATGTTGTTGATTAGCATACCTCTTTCAACATACATACTTTTTATGATTTAATTTTTAGATAATTTCTTATTCATTAAAATGTTTGATTAACGAGTTTAAAGCATATTTTTCTCAAGGTTTATTTATATATTGAGATCAAGTGCTTCCATGTACTATGCTTTTAAGAGTACATAATGTACTGAATAACTATTTAAATGTTAAGGGTGGGATCCGCTTTTTATTACATTCTGATGAACTCCATGTTATTCTTTGTGAAAACAAGTGCTCAACTTTATAATTAAATTTCATCCGGCTTTTACAATGTCCTGAGAAATGGCATCCTGGACTTGGTATAGGAAAGTTTATTTTTTTGGACATTCAGTGTCCATATATCCACAGCCTCCACTCTAGCAGGTTCTGACGTTTCAAATGGTCACCCTTGAGTGTCTAATATCATTCCTTTCACCTTTCTTTTTCTAAATAAATGTAATAACTCCTCCACAGATACTGTTATCTGCAATACACCCCTTTAATCATTCATTAAACACATTAATACCATTGTTGTCCTTCCCTTAATCTTTTAAAAAAAATTCTTACCCCATACCATGCAAACCTGATACTTATTCATAACTAACGTTGTCCAATATTTTATTTAACTTGTCTAAAGTAAGCTCTCTCAGTAAACTATCAACAGACATTTCACACAATTTAACACCTCATTTAGTTTGTTACCTACTTTATAAATATCTTTAAATATCATTAAAATACAATTCAACAGTCAAAATTTTACATTCAACAACATATCATTTTGATTCTTCACAATAACTCCTTCGCCATTTTTTATCTTACTCATGATGCCTACTTCATGTTTAACGCATTTAATCAAAAAAGTAGAAACATATTCTTCTTTCCCATTTAAACAATATTTTTGCTTAAATAACAATAATTCCATTATTCTTTTATTTTCCAAACAATATTTTTCATATGTAAAAATGTATCAGAGTTTTTCACTATACTCCTAAAATGCAACATTTTTCTCATATTTTACATTATCCTGTTTTCTTTTATCTATTTCCAAATCTAAAAAATAGGTTTTTATTTAAATTTTCTTTAAACACAATCCACCATTCAGTCAATGAACCATAAAGATTTTTATGACCACTCCATAACTGATCAGTCTCCCTTTCAAAAATCACATTATCAATATCAGTCATTAATAATATATTGATTCATTTCCTTTAATTATTACCTGATTACTTTCACCACATTCAAGACTAATACCTATATAATCAGAAAATACATATCATACCATCTTTAACTTCTCTTAATGAATTGGATAAGATGAGAAAAGCACCTGTGTTATACATCAGCCCTTCTACTGTATATTCCATAATTTTCAGTTCCCACATTCCATAACTTTTGTTTTAATTTCATAATGTACACCCCTTCCTTCCTTTTACACATTCTTAAACCACAATTGAAATTACCCTTAAGTTATCTTCATAATTATTATAATATATGCTTGCAGAAGCTCAAACAACTCTCATTTATTGAAGTAAGTGCATAAATTCATATAACCCTAAAAATTTCCTTACCTTTTCTAATGTGGAACAGTAACTCTTCCTGCCTTAATAATGTAAATATCTAATACTTTAATATCCTCTCCAAAGACCACAACTAAACATTTCTGTCTACCAAAACACCATACACTTCCTTCCCATAACGCTTCAACTTGATCTCTATCGTTTTCTGAAATAAATCTCGTATGCTGTAAACATATAATCTCTGCCTCACATTTTTGTAACATTGTTAATTTGCAGTCCTTGACCCTTTGTTTACCCAGCTATTAACATTCATCAGTTACATTCTGCAATTATTCCTTGCTTTTCTTTTTAATCTTTGGTGAAATATTTTTATATTTTCTTTTCCTTGCCCTTACCCTATCACCTACAGAATTTCTTTTTTGTAACTTCTTTTAAATTCCCTTCATAAAAATATTCATTATCACTGTACAATGTCTTCTTCATCATTTTCAGTACTCTCATTACAATTACTTTCATCATCTTACACTAATACATTATCATCTACACATGCATTTTCTAATCCTTCCTCGTCTTCATTAATAACATTTTTACCCTTTTCCCTTACAACCTCCCTCCCATCTGAAACTTTTGCACCTTCTTTATCATCTGCTTCAGTATTTATTTATTTTTCCTATTACAATTACACCAGGAATTCCCTTTATTTTTCATATTCTTTGTTCTTTTTTGCATCTATTTATCATCTGGCCTATCTCCCACATTGGTTGCATCAAATTTTAGAATACTAATTTAACAAATGATCAAAATCACCACACACACACACACACACACACACACACACACACACACACACACACACACACATTCTCACATTTATTGTACAGCACCCATATTGACTCAAACTTCATCCTATTTATCAGTCACATTTTATTACTTTATCATCCTTCTCAGTTAATATTATATATATATATATATATATATATATATATATATATATATATATATATATATATATATATTATTTACACATTTAAACCATTCCCATCTATATTCATTTTTAAACCTATCCGAAAAATGTTTACTCTTTTTGCAATCAAAAAATAAAAATGTTTTGTCATTTCCTTTTCACTACAGTCAATGCATTTGCTTGCTTATATCACATTATATTTCATATTTCATTTTACCACTATCCTCTCTTCATAAAAATTTTCAAAATGTTTTCCTCTGTCTTTTATTGTCTTTTTTTTAATTCCTTCCATGGGTCCAGAAAAAAAAAACTAAAAAAAAATCATATTGTACCATTCTTTTATTTTCTCATCAACTTCATTTGCTTTTTAATTTCCATGACTTCATTTTTTGTCATATTCTTTTCCTTCAATCCTGTCCCTCTCTTCTTTTCTGTTTTTTTCTTCCACCACATTTTTATTTTTTCATATAGCATATTACCTATGAATTATTTTTGTTTTTCTTTTACCTTTATCATTACCCAAAATAAATGCATACATGCTAAGTGCACCACTGGATTTTTTTAAATTCAAATCACTTTCTTTTTTATTATAAATTCACCCTCTTCTCACTAGATTTAGCCTTGAGCCCCAAACATAGTTAACATTTCTGGGATTCAGTAATGTGTACACTAAGTGCACACTGTTCTGAGTGAACAGACAATGCAGGCATAATTCACGCCTTCTATCTCCTAATTTTAGTTTTTTCTACTGATTTTCTTTCAGCTTTAAATATTGATGGTGATTCATAAAGGTTACCACAGACTGTAGACTACATGTACACTTAGTGTAATCTTTCTGAGTCACTAGAAAACACAAAAAATGTGGTTGGGATGTTCTTGAATACATATTGTGTGCATTTAGCATTGGTGAATCTGGCTTGTCTAATAACTCTTTTTCAATTTGAGTGGGAAACATATACATACCCCAAAATGTGCTATCTTCCTAATTCATAAGTATTTAGCATATATGTCTTTTCCTGAAGAAATAAGTAAACAACTTCTCCACCAAGCAAACATTTTTTATTTGTTCTCCACTGACTTGTTACACTTTCATGCTCATCAAATATCATTAAGATCTTTACTTCCTTGCTTTTAAAATGTATTACATTTTTTTATCTCACAAAATCTCTAACACTTTGTTTTGTATAACTGCAGGTCAGATTTTTTAACATACTTCCAATTCTTATTGCAGCCTCACTTATCCATCTCTTTTTCAGTTAGAACTAAATAGCCTGCATTTGCCATACATAGCGGTAATCTAACATTCTTTCCATCTTACATCTTGCCTCCCTCATTTCACACATGCATGTGTGTACTACTGCATTTATTACTAATACAAATAAGCACATAGTCATTGGGCATCCCTGTTTTATTCCTCTCTTAATACTTATTTTCCCATCCTTCAATTTATCATAACTTGCCCCCATGAATTTTCATAACATTTCTTTATTACATTAATATTTTCTCTTATGCCATACGCTTCTAATTTTCATAACTGTTCTTTATTACAATAATATTTTCTCCTCTGCCATAAACCTCTAAAATCTGCCACACTGCTTCAAGGCTCACTTTATTAAATGCTTTAGTTATGCCACATCCTATCAGCTGTACGTCTTTATTTTCATTCAGGAACATCTCAATTACTTCTTTCACTATAATTAACATTTATACCATAAATTCCCTTTCCTACTACTCCATCCAGTGTTTTCTCCATCTGTTTTAAAATTTTCATAAATAGTGTCAGTATTCCGTAATATTATGGGCCTTATAATTTTTATATCTTTTCTTTCATACTTTTTCCAGATAAATTTTGTTACTTCACCACATAGGTCTTCTTCCATTATTCCTTTCTTCCTTTCTTCATTCATTCATTTGATATGTTTAAAACTTTTCTTTCATCTTTATTCATTTCTTTACAGAAGTCATAACTTATACCATCTAACCCTGGTACTGATTCATTCTTACCTTATTTTATCACCCTCTCTATTTCTTCTGTTGTTATATAATTTTCTAAAAAGTCCTTACTTTTTAGATTTATTTTTTCACTTTCAGTTTTTCTTGCCCATCCTTTTCAAACATTTTCTATACAAATGTTTCTGCCGCCTCCATAGTATCTTCTTGTTTGTATTTTATATTTCCTTTGCATATATGATGTCATCCATCTTTCCTTCTCTTATTTTTACTCCTTTTCCTAGATAAGGAGAAATGTCCTCTTTTTTTATTTTCAGAAAGAATCTCTGACTATGTAGCATCACTTTTACTTCGTCTTTATTCTTTTCATGCATTTGCCAATTTTCCTTATTTTGTCACTTTCTTTTTCTACTTCTTTCTCATAATTTCATACAATTTATTTATATTTATTATTCTTTCTACTTCTAAATGGATCTAGGACTAATTACTGATGACACATTTCAATGAAACTGAAACGGTCGAGCACACTTCCGCGAAAGTCTGCAAAAAACAAAACACAACATTTACAATACCCGCAATTACCTCCGTACCATCATGCACCCACTTCAAAACTTTACTAAAAGTGCACCAAAAACATGCTGGCTATGCCCTTGCAACTCCCACTCTTAATATCACCCACCCCATCCAACCACTACCTTTCTTTCCACTCCACTAATGACCTTGATTATAGCAAGCTCAGATGCTCATACACCTAGTATTTATTATACAGCAGGAACTTCTTATTGTAACATTTGTTAATGTCTGTTATGTACTTCACAGATAAAGATTCTAGTTGTCTACTGATGTACTATGTTCTTCATCTGTAAATATGTTGTAAGTAATTGCTATGTTAAATTGTTAATCGCTATGTAATCCAATATAACTACTGTCTGTTTATTTTACTGTGGAGCTTTTCTACCTGGGTCTCCACTGAAAATGAACCTACATCCAGTCAGACACTCCCGGTCAACAAATGTAAATAAATAATAAATAAATAAATAAATAAACATTTAAAAAAAATAGTAAACTTGTTTATGCAGGCCTGCACCCCCCATGTCAGGGGCTGTGCCCCCACACCCACCTACTTTTATATTCTCACTCCAAGATCACATTACAGTGGGGAAAAGGGAATATTCCCTTATCCCCCCCTGTACCGTGATCTCAGCAGCAGCCATTCTGTCATGTTTTTTTTGAGCTCACTTTAGTGAAAGTGCATTTCACGAAAGTGTGCTTGCCCGTTTTGCTTTTGGTGAAAAAAGCTTTCGCTCAACAGTCCTAGACCCTTCTATTCTAAATACATTCTCTTTTACTTCTGCTTATATACTACCCACCACTGTGTCCATTTTTTTAATATGGTCACATTGCCATATGATCTTTTCATAATGTTTCTTTCTCTCATATTATTTCTTCATGCTTTTTAAACTCTGCAGTTAATCTCTTTATCCCATTTCTCTCATGCTGTCTTCCCCCTATTGTAGCTCATACCACTCTATGATCTGAAAATTTTGCATCTGTACCCCTATTATTTCTTTCATATCTTTAGAATAAATTATATAATTTATTTCAGTCTTAAGAATTCCCCTTTGATGTGTCCATTCACTATTCTTTCTTTCTCTAAAACCACCACCTTTTAGTAAGTCTCTTAACATCTTAATATCCTGCTTTTTTTCCCTTTCTTTCTTCAGGTTACATTTAAAAATCTCCTGCTATCACCATTGACGTGTTTACTAACATAAATGTTTTGATTTATTCAAACAACTGCTGTATTCTGTCATATTACTATATGCATAAATCACTATTAATCTTACACTTTTTTTTCTTATTCTCATATCACATATCATTATGTTCCCGGTACTACTATTATTTAATCTAAAATTCTTATTTCTTTATTTTTTTATAAGAATTCCTATTATAGAACATGTCTAATTTCCTACTTACCAAGCAATTTTGCACCCCCCAATACTACCTAACAAATCCTCTCTTATCATTCACATTTATTTTATTTGAAATATGTTGCATTTTGAACAACTGTCCAATAAAACTGAAGAATGCCAGCCAAAATAACTCTGGCAAAAAAATCAAACATAAAACAGAATACCAAGCAGAACAGTTTAATAACAGTCATTAAGTACTTCCATCCAAGTGTAAAAGGATTGCTTCAGACTCACTAACGCAAAGTAAATCACTCTTTAAATAGGAAATTGAACCATCACATTACAAGCATACCTATTGCCTTAAAGATACAGGTACTCAAAATAAAAATGTTTTTGAAAAAAAAAAAAAAAGAAAAGAAACAGGTACCTAAAAATACTACCATTTAAAAATACTAGCCATTAGTTTAAAAGATAAAGTCATATAAACACCAAACACGGCTTAACCGCAATTGTTTCATTAAAAGCAACACACAAATTAGAATGTATAGACTTTAAATATTGTAAGCCCTCCATTTCAGCATACAAGATATATTAATATCATCATTTAAACTAGAGGGACAGTGTGCTGAAAAATAAACTTGCCACCAAACTTCTCTACATTCTAGATAGTTTATCATTTGACCTCTTAAACAGTCTTATACTCATCATTTGACCTTCAAATTTTAACAATATATGGCAAGCTCTTTTAAATTGTTTCAAATCGAACAATTCAAATGTTATCCAAAGTTGGTTTTATTTGTGTATCTATACCTTCAGATATATTAAAAAATCAAATCATAATATTCATTTTTATTCCTAGGGTGATACTTTTTAACTTCAGTCATCTAATTTTAATTCAAATCCTTTATATCAGTTTGTGGAGCTAAATCTAATATTACTGCATGGAAATTCTTCACATCAGTTAGCATCCACAAGAAGTAGTCTAGTCTTTTCTTTATTTGTAGAAACTGTATTTCTTGTTTAATTGAAAATAATAATTCTTTCAAAGTTTGTCTCACATGTACCACTAGACAATAAATCTCTGCAAAATCAATGCCACATCCACCAAAATACTAAAAAAGAAACAGTAACTCACCCATTTAGACACAATAAATAACTGTAATATTTAATATATACAGACATTTCAGATATAACAACTTTCGTCAGTATTACATAATGATAAGCTATAATATATGGGTCATTTCCCTGTACTAAAGCCCTTTCTTGTTTTTTAAAGTGAGTTGCAGATTTTGCCTGTTTTTATGTTTCAAATCCAAGTGTTAATGGAAACATAACTCATTTTCTTAAAATCAGTGCTCTCCTTAACTTTTCCATATATGGTATTCACCGTTGCATTCTCTGACTTTCAGATAAGTTTTATTCTTTATTTTTCCTCATGTTGTATTCTTTCAAGTTTTTCTTTGCTTTTTCCTTATCTATAAATTTGGTGAATGAATGCTAATTTTGTGAAATCTGAAGGATTGTACCACTGGAGACTTGTCTGAAGGGCTGCATAATATTGTTAGGTTAGTCAAAATTTAAAAAAAAGTAACAAAACATTACCTTTATCTATTTTATCTTTTGCCATGGTATTTTAGATGTGCTATAGAAATAACTGTTTTTAACATATATTTAATTATAATTTAGTAGAAGTAGCAATTTTGCTATTTCTGAGGGAATCAAATTTACTTCCAACTTGCTGAGTACATCTCACATGTGTATTATTTGGTTTATATCAGCTTACATGAGCTATTAATTTGTCATTAGACTTGAATGTCAAAATGATTAATATATAAGTGGTTTAAAATACTGTGAAAAATATATGCAATTAAAGAATTCATGTGTGCAGATATTCCAGCCAAAAATTAAAACTGAGATTAAACTGCTGTTTAGACCTACTTTTAAATCCAAATGTAATTGTACCATTGGAAGATGAATAACAATGGATACATTATAGAGTAACTTTGATGTTAATATTAAATCCTATGAAAATAGAATGGGGTAGTAATTATGGATGCAACATGTTAGAATAGCACAGAAACTGCCAAACGGCTTAACAGTATCCATAAAAGTAGTATTTACATTGTGTATAGCAAAAATTAACACAATGATTCACTAATGAAATGTATTTTAGCTACTACCTAGTGTGCAGTTGGTATAAATGTATTCCCTTTAATGGAAGCTGGCAGTGTAATTTATATTGGGTGGAGTTTAAACTTTCAAAAAATCAAATTTTGCAGTCACACTTCAAATAAATATTGATGTCTCTGGACCCAAAAGGGTAACTAAAAATGGTAAATGGCAAACTCTTTAACATGAAGTATTTTTATAGCTGTAGTAGGTTCTAGGTCTTAAACTGGATTTTAAAAATCACAGTAAACATAGTAGTTGTTAAATTTGTAATATTTTGTAAACAACTTATAATATCTTAGCAAGCACTCAGATTACACAATTATTGTCAGCAGTATTTTGTTCATCCAGTTGTGTGTTTATATGAGGCTAATTATTTCTGTCTGTCACACTTGAGATATTTTGAGAAATATGGCATTATGACAATATAAATTGATATCATATGAGCAACAATTAATATCTCTTTACCTGCAATAAAAAGAGGTCAAGTATAATGGCAGTTGGATTGTCCATCACGTAACATTTAGGGTGAAGTGTTTCAACAACTTGTATGGAGCATCGTTTTAGAATTATTAATGTGCATGTGAACAAGCAATATTAGATGCTTATAGGTATTGGTTGAATGTAACTAGAAAAATATCTGGAGGCATCACTAAACTTTAGAGAGTAAAGTGAGTCATTCAGTATATGTAATTATATATACTGTCTTACATAATGTTTTCAACAGAGAAATTTTAAGAGAACCACTTAATATATATGAGGCAGCAAAGAAGTGCAATACTTAGGGTTGTTGCCTCTCAAAGTTTGGTTCCATATTGGGATGCCTAGTCTACAGATTCTGCATATCCTACCTAGTACTCCAGTTTCTTCCCACATGCCTAAGATGGAATTGGTAATCCTAAAAATTGTCCATAGGCATGCATGCCATGAGGAGTGTGTGTGTGCGTGTGTGTGTGTGTGTGTGTGTGTGTGTGTGTGTGTGTGTGTGTTCTGCAATGGGGTGGCAACCCAAACTGTATTAGATTCAGTTCATTGCCGGACATCATTTCCCTATAAAACTGAACTAGAATTAATATATTTATTTTTTATATTATTATACTTTATTATAAATACTTGTTATAGTTAAAGTACTTTACATTCCTTGAACCATTATGATAAATTACAAATTGCTTATATTAGAGATGCATCTGAATTTTAAATAAATTGTAAATATCTATAAATTAACTTATGTATTCCTGAGTACTTGCTTAATTTAATTCAGAGTATTGAGGAGATGGAATCTGTCCCATTATTCATTGGATAAAATATAAGTTTGTCATGGGACTCACACGCATGCTTATAGCACAAACTTCTATGGGTAATTTTAGGATTACCGATTCACTTAGGTCATGTCTTTTGGATGTGTAATCACACAGAAACACCCACTTAAAACATGAAAAGGACATGTAAAATTTCCATGGAAGATAATCAAGCTAAGAAAAAAAAATACAGAACAATACCCAGTAAGGCCACAGTGCTTTCCATTATATCACTGAACAATGCACCTATGATTGAATGAATATTACATTTGTGTGCTATTTAATTCCTTGAGCATTCCTTGTATGTTACTAAAGCATGTGATGTTTGTATATACTCAAATTCAAATAAAATATGGGCAAACCACCACAGAAGAGCAAATTTTAAAAACGAACAGTAAATCTTTAATGCAACAGTCAGTTCCTCAGGTACCGGACAAGTGCTTTTGGCTTAAAGCCTTCTTCAGACAGGAATGTGGTGGTTTGCTCATATTTTATTTGAATTTACTTCATTTATTTTGGTCTTTCTTTGATACCTGCTACTTTTGTTCCATGTTTGTATATACTAGGATGGGTCATTACACATCTCTCAATTGCATATTCTGTTGTAGACACTGGAATAATTGTCCAAATTTAGGTATACTGTTACACACTTACTAAGACATGTTTCACAACAAAATGCATCTGAAATTCTCAAAAACTACAAGGCATGCCACTGAGATAAGTATGTTATTGTAATTAATTGAAAAACTAGTAAGTGTTTAGTTATATAGCTCAGTGGAATTTACATGTCATCAGATATTGTGCTATCACAATTTAAGCTCATCCAAACATGAATGGACGAAAATTGCACCATCATGCTATATCAAGATTCCAGGAGAGTATAGGCAAGGAGAATGAAATAGGGGGGTCCTAAACAAAAGACCAGCACTGGTAGAGTTTTTAATAGAATCTAGAACAGAAGCTGCCATTAAAAAAAGAATAATATTCCATAATAACTATAATAATCAATCTGAGTAGGTTAGAAAGGATTGGGAAAAGAGTTTGGATGAGCATTTCACAAAGAAACAATGGAAGGCTATATGTATGTCTCCAAAATATACAACAAAATCTAGAAGATTTAGGATTTTTGCCTGGAAATGTTTACATAGATATTTTATACCCCAAGTGGATTCCAGAGAATTTTTCCTCAGGTAGGCAATACATTTTGGAGGTGTGAAGGGGAAGAAAAAGCTAATTGGGAACATATTTTCTGGGAGTGCAGTGAGTTGGTGGACGTCAAGGATTCCCTGTGGAATGCATTGTCAGTGTTGCTGGGTAGGCAGATTGATCTGAAGAGGGAGATGATTTCTCTGAGCTATGACACAGAATCGGATTTGTCTAGACATAGTAAGGCCTTGCTGTGTCTAATAATGTTGGCTGCCAAAAAAGCAATTACTAGAAAATGGAAATCAAAATCTAAACCAACTATACTGGAAACAGTGAATACAGTAACAGAGATTAAAAAAAACTGGAATTGAGATCTTTAGAAAAGAGTAGGAGCAAACTACATGGGAAACAATGGGAACTGTGGGAAAAATACATAGAAGGGAGGAATGAGGCCTAAAAGGCAGCAGGACTTAAATGAGTTATGTAATGTCTTAGTGAAAAAGATTGACTAGATTATAAGTGATGTATAATGTTTGCAAATGGTAGTGTATCAGTATGCTTTGTGATGTATAATGCTTGCGACTAGGACTGTGTTGGTGTGGTTGATTTTCATTTATATAAATATATGATTGCCTATGTAGTAAGTGATGATTTAATGATGTTTCTTGTTTAAAAGAAAAGGCAAAAAATGATTAATTTATGTAATATTGCCTAGGTTATATATTGCAATATGTGTGAAGTATAATGTTTGTTATGTTAATACAGTTTGATTACTTTTTATATGAATGTAAATTTGCCTATGTCACAGGTGATAATTCAATAAATCTGTTTGGAGAAAAAAAAAGATTCCAGGCTGTTAAAGACACATTAATAGTTAACATCGTTTAAGGGGAAAAATAAGTAAAATGTCTGCTAAAAGAAGAATATAAATGCAACTGTTTCACATACCTAGGATAATAGAAAATAATAAATTCACCTATTTCAGGATCCTAGGCTATCTCAAATAAATATGTACAATGGAAGTCTTTAAGAAATAACTGTGTTACTTGCTGGGCACCAATAGGTGTCAGCTATATCTGCATGTAGGCTTAATATGTTTTAATATATATAGATATATATATATATATATATATATATATATATATATATATATATATATATATATATATATATATACTGCCTATTTCTCATGTGTGCACAATTCTGGAATAGCAGATCCAGAGCAATATAAAATATTCTAACTACATTGTTGTAACTAAAATGAGTTATTCATGGTATGTGTTAATGCTCCATCAAAAATGTATTTTTAAAGTATGCTATTTTATGGTATGACATTTATGCTGTGATGTAAATGGGTTAGCTCACTAACTGAGGTAAATTGCCTTAAGATTACTTGTATATACAATTGCATGCTCTATGTAGTTACAGCCCTTGTTATATGTTTCGTGAAATATATTTAAAACACGCATTTCTGGATGTATTAAGTATAGTTGTCACTTTCTGTGGTTATTGCCTTAACAGTATTGGGCATGACTAAAAATGGATCCTCGCACCAATTTGCTTACCTAGTCAACAAATGTAAATAAATAAATGATTAATCGGTAAGCAGATGTATAGTTAGAATACTCACAGACCAGAATAATCTACATATTGCCAAATGTTTAAACAGTAAAGCATTACATGGAGTGCCATTATTCTGTAATTATGTCACTCTTAAGTGAGTCAAAATGCAAGATGAACCTGATTATTTTCATCCCTCACAAATAATATTATTAATTATAATTATAATTCATTAGTAATGCATCATTATGGCATGCTTTTCATCCATCATAAAGTGGTTTGTTATTAATTATAATAATAATAATATTGACTTTTCTGTGACTAAGGCAGCTCAATACCCATACTGCAGGGAATACATTACCACAGGCCTTCCCACCATTCATGAGACTGCCCTAGCTCCCTCTTCTCATTAAGCAATAACCAATGACATTGATGTGGTATATTAAGATTTACCCATGGTTGGTGAAGTTTAATCATGAGGGCAAAGCCTGAGTGATTAAATAAAGCCAAACGTTGGTAAATCTTAATAAACCACACCACGGAGACAGTTATTGCAATTATACAATGACATTATTTTAAAAAAAAATACTTACTTTTCTTAAATAATGTCTTTGTATAAGGACACTGTGCTGTCCTTCCATGGCTGATAATATCCCGGTGCCTTTTTTTGATGTACTGCACATACGTATGGGACTTGCATTTCCACGCATACCCAATACATCAATGCTTTGGAAAGGAAGCAACGGAGAAAAGAAGGTCTCAGTTGCACCATTTTTTTTTTTATAAAAAAAAAAGTTTTGGACAGTTTAAGGGTAGGAGAAACACAGAATGAAATACAAGGAAAATCAGGTACGTTTCTTTAGTTTTGAATAACGTACATGATTTTCCTAGTATTTTCTCTGTCCTGTCTCTCTGCTATGTTCAGAGTCTGGATTACAGATTTTTTTTTTTATTTTTGTTAAAAAAAATAAAACTTACACAGTATATAGCAATGGAAAAAAGTCTGGGCGACTGGACCTTTTTCCATTGGTATATGCTAGGATTTATAACGGGCACACTAAATGGGCTGACCAATCACTGTGCTCATTTTGGAATATTAATGACCAGTTATTATATAATTGTTATTAACTCATTCGGTACTACTAAAGTTAACTAACTAAACCTCACAAAGTTAAATAACACTGTGTAGTTCAGACCTAATGATGATCTACTAATATTTATGAAGCAGTTGTCCACAATTACATAATGCAGTTTGACTAAATTTTACTTTTTTTCTTTTTAATAAATGACAAGTCTAGAATATATAATTTAAGGTAAAGAATTGTGTGAGATTGCATGAGAGACAGGCTATATCATAATACCCTCATCCAGGTGTGAACTGGTCCACTGCAGAACTAGAAGAACAAGTATCTTCTTTGTTCTAATACCACATTGTTATGGTATTGTTTGACTTTATCTGGAGCTGTCCTGAATAAATATTGTCTTGAATTGATTTCTGGGCCCTTAAATAGTATTCATCTCATAATCTCGTTTAGGTTAAAGTGAAGAGATCATTCTTATTCAAACCCAATAGCCCTAGACTTGCAGACTGTTGAAGTGGCATAATCCAGGGAATTTCTTTTTCTGTTGTATATGGGGTAAAGCAATGACAAAGCATATATACTGTACATTTGTCAAATCCGGCCACCATAAGAATTCCATGTTTGTGATTTAAGAAATCTTATCCAGTAGATCTGAAGATTGATTCTATATATTTCTAAGATGCCACTATATCTGCTTAATATTAACTCTTGCATGAGAAGCTAGAAATATGCAGAACACCATGAACTTTAGAGTTCTCAGAAAATGCCTCATTGTGATGGCTTTTTGCTGAAAGAATACAGTTTTGACTGCCTGAATCTCTGCTTGCTTTACCAGAGTACTGGGAAATGTTCATCAGCTCTGAATCCATGGCTAAACCTACAAATGTAGTTGATATTAAAAGGACCAAAAAAGATATGTATGTTTTACAGTTTATTGTTATTTCCAGTGACTGCAAGAGTACAAATACCTGCTCTATGTATGGTGTGAACACAGGTCTTGCTTTCATCACAAACAAACTTTCATGCAGGCATGAAAAGTAGTTATGTTTTGCTTTCTGAGCTGTGCACACACCTTGGATAACCACATGGAAAACAGGCATTGCACAATTTGAAACTAGAAGATATGGTGGACTGTCTTAAATCAGAGGTACTTTCTATGAGAAGGTTGCAATGGAATATGAATTTTGACTTCTTCCACATCCAGCATTGCCATGAAGTAGTTTTGTTCTATAAAGTGAAAAAAAAGGTTTCATAGTCACCATCATTATTTCATATTTATAATTGTATTCATATTTGATAAATCTAGAATAACTTTTTAGGTTCTCTCTTTCTTTTTTTTTGTGTTTTGTTTTGGAAACTAGAAATATTCTGGAGTAAAAAGGACCTGTTTAACTTTAAGGTGTCTTTATTGCTTTCTTTAATACCAACTTGAGCCATCAACTTTATGGTTGGGCTTGATGTAGGATGATTGTGGAACATACATTTGAGGTTTCTGAATAAATTCTGTTCCATAATCTTGCTGGCTGTTTGCAACATATGTTTCCCTTTAGTTTCCTTTTGCCACTAAGAAAGCTGTCTCCAGTATCTATCTGATAGGTTCAAAGGTTCATTGTTTTTTAATAAGCTTGCAGCCAAAAGAGACGATTGAGAAGCACAGGTATATCACTTAATACTGCTTGTCACTTTTGTGTTGATACACAAATAAACAAGTCTTTGTGGGTTCTGTTTAAGCAGCTTTATTCTATACAAACACATTACTTAAAGTTTTTTTGACTAGGACTAAGTAACTAAGTAACAAACTAACTGTTGTGATCAAATAACATGAAAGTATTACTGAGCCTTCGGTTTGAATTTCTTCACCTCCAAATGCAACGCGTCTCGCACTGCTGGTAACATTGAGTAGTTCATTAGTTCCTACTTTTGCAAATGTATCTGCTGATATAACATTACACTTTGACCCAGTGTCTGCTTTGAGCTCTGTGGATTTCCCATTGATCTGAACTGTGCAAAACACTTAATTCCTTGTTAGTAAGTTTACTGTGTCAACTCTTTCTCCCAGCACTGATACACCATCTACATAGAAAGCTGGCTCTTTTGGCTCTACTTGATCAACTTGTTTTTTTGTATGTAAGTCACAAAGAAAGCGGAGTACAGCAGAAGTAAGAACAAAACTCCAAATTTAATTCCAAGAATGTGCACTTATAACTTACAGATGAGCGCTTTCACCATTACAGCTTCTTCAGATCCTTGTATAAAAGTCACAGTAGGCCTCCCCTTATATAAGCAGCTCAATTAATCAATTAAAACAATTTAAACAATTAAAAGCAATGCTGGAGAATTTAAAGAACTCTCCCATATATAAACGTGTTAATGTAAAGTAAGACAAAAATATATAAAACTTGCACAATGACCTAAAAACATGTAGATAAACATTCTGATAAGTTAATATTGATAAAATACATAATCAAGAACATATACAAATAAATGATGGTTCATTTTATGTGCCTGCGTTGTCTCAGCTTAGGTTTTATAGAAGCTCTATCATTCAACCCATGCCCCCTATCAGCTTTCAAACGAATGATCCAGTCAGTCTCCTTAGATTCAGTAAGATTCATAGTATTACCACCCCTCTTATTCACAACAATTATCTCTAGGACCCGGAACAAAAAAGTATGATCATTGTCATTGGTGGTTATATGTTTTGCTAAGGCATTGTGTAAAGTGCCCTTTCTCATGTGGTAAATATGCTCTCTCATTCTATCCCTTAACGGCCGGTTAGTTTTACCAACATAGAAACTCGGGCATGCCTGACAAGTAGCTAAATACACCACATTAGGTGTCATACAATCTGCATCTGCCTTGATGGAGAAAATGGTGTGTAAATCCAGGTGTATAAACACCTCACTACTATCAATAAATGAACAGAAGTTGCAGTGACCATAGGGTTTAGTGTGACCAGTGTTCTTCATAATCCTATCATGTCTGGGGTGACAAAGCAATCACTTTAGGTTGCTCTTATTCCGAAATAGGAAACTTGGTGTCTCCCCCGCAATGCGTTTCAAGTCATCATCAACCAGGAGAATATCCCAATGTTTGCTAATAATTTCCTTTAACTGATATTGATCAGAAGTATACAGAGTAGAAAATTTAATAGATCTATTTAACATATGATCTCCAACGGTTTGATCTTGGACCCTGGGTCCAAAGTATGGTGCACCTGAAGTGGTGCGTGACATGTATGCTTCCTCCATGTATGGTATAATCTCATTATCCTTATATCCCCGGGTCAGTAATCTATTTCTCAGATTGTCTAATTCTGAGATAAATCCCTGTTCAGTGGGGTTCAATCTCGAGGCTCTAATGGCCTGTCCTTTCATTATATTCTTAAAAACAAATTGTGGGTGCATACTAGACCTTAATAACAAGGAATTGCAGTAACATGCCTTGCGATAGACCCCCATATTTATCATATCATCTGTTAATCTCTCAATATATAGGTCTAAAAAATCAATTATCTGTGTGGAATAGTTCATGGTAAAAGTAAGGAATGTAGTTAAATCATTCATAATCGATAGCATTGATTCCAGCTGTTCTGATGTTTCATTCCAAAGAACAAAAAGGTCATCAACAAACCTTCTGTAAAACACCACATGTTCACAGAAAAGTGCATTCTTAAATAAAACATATTCCTCCCAATATGCAAGGAACATGTTGGCATAGCTATTTGCACATGGAGTGCCCATAGCTACGCCATCACGCTGTTTATAGATCTGGTCTTGGAACATGAATAAGTTGTTCTCCAAGACCAGTTCTAAAAAATGAACTATGAGGTCTATCAATACTGCAGTGTAAGTACTGTGTGCTTTCAGATAATTTAATACATAATCAAGTCCTATATCATTAGGTATTACAGTAAATAGGGATTGAATGTCAAAAGTCACAAAAGTACAACTAGAGATTCTATCATGGTGTCCAATACATTCATACAGATCAATCAAAAATTGCTTGGAATCCTTCAAGACTGTAACATTGTCATTCAATACACATCTCAGATGTTTCTCCATAAAACTGAAAGGTGTTCAGTTACCCAACCACGGCCAGAAACTATGGGTCTCATGGGTGGGTTCTTCATATTTTTGTGTACCTTGGGGAGACCTTGTATAATCGGTATAGTGGGTGTATAAATCATAAGGTATCCATATAGCTCCTTATTTATTAAATTACTTCTAAGAATATCATAAAGCGTGTCATGAATATATCTGACAACAGAGTGAACCTGTTCCATGGAAGTAGGTTCATAGAACCTGTCCTGTGACATGGAGGACATAGCCTCCGTATAAAATGACATATCCAATACTACAACTTTCCCACCTTTATCAGCTGGTCTGATTATAATGGTAGGATCATTCTGCAATTTCCTCAGACACTGACGTTCCCGAAAGCTCAAGTTATCCCGCCTCTTCTGTTTTTGGGGTCCCATTTGAGTATTATAGTAACTATACAATTCCTCCTCTGTTAACTTAAGGAATGCTTCAACTAATGGGTGGTGAGTTGATACAAAATCACTTAAATTCTTAAAAGCAAACTTCCTGCTCTGTGCTGATTCTTTCTCAGAATCATTATAAATGAATCTAAGCATTACATTCCTACAAAAAAGTTTTAAGTCCACCATTGTATCAGTCAATTTGCTCTGGCTTTTAGGAATAAAATTCAAACCTTTGTTTAATAAACTGGTATCATCATCTGTTAGAGTAATGTGGGACAAATTATAAATTAACGCTTGTTGTTCCACATTCTCTTTAAAGTCTGATGGGGCATAAAATCCCCTGATAATTTCCTCTTCTGTCTGCCCCTGCTCATGGAGCGAGGTCTGCGAGGACCTTTCTCCATGCGCACTGGCAGAGGAAAAGTCAAATCCAAACTTGAGAGCTTGCTAGAATCAGACAAAGTAGTAGTTTTCTTAGGTTTAACAACAGGCTCTGATCCTTCTTTTGTAGAAACAGGTCTATTCTTAACCACATGTACTTCAGGATATAAGTTGTTTCTAGTACATGTACTGGGATGTACAATATGAATAACATCCACAGAGTCCTTGCAATTGTCTGTGGTAGTCCCAGTGACAGGTGGTATTTCTTCCAAAATACATGCATCATTACTGATGGTGACCCCCCCAGTACAAACTTGGGCAGAGTCCATCTCCACAGGAGTAATGCTGTTATGTCCATTCAATTCAACACCCACATTCATGTCGTTTGTTACACTATTACTTGTAACATCGTTGATAAAATTGAAGTGTGTAGATTCCTTTACTTTCCTAGGAGGCATGGGGGTAGAAGGATCCCTATGCATCTGAGACGTTGTAGAGGAATCCTGCCCTGTTCTGGGCCATAAGAATACATTGCCCAATTTAAAATCATTAATATCCCTGGTGGCTTTGTGTTTTTTCTGCTGTAAAAGTTTTCTTTCATATGCTAGCACACAATCTAGCAAGTTCTCAAACAATGGTGCAACCACCTTATCCGAAAAGTTACTAAACAGCTCCTGCTGTTTGCCCTGGATATTATCTGTTAACCTAACCTCCTCAGGGAGGAAAAAGTCAATTAGTAGTTGCAAATACTTGCGACTCACCTCAATGTTCAGGCGTTGCCATTTCGCGAGTAAATCTGGACGTTCCTTGCCTTGATTTGGCATATTAAGAACCCTTAAACCTCGCGGAATAATATGTTGTTCGAGGCAGAACTGGAAGTGTATCCGCTGTGTTTGTAAGCGTTTGAGCCTCATGAAATCCTTCTCCATGCTATCCAAAACTGCATGTAGTCTTTCCAAATTC
This sequence comes from Protopterus annectens, assembly GCF_019279795.1. Classification (NCBI taxonomy): domain Eukaryota; kingdom Metazoa; phylum Chordata; order Ceratodontiformes; family Protopteridae; genus Protopterus; species Protopterus annectens. Next base: position 953,154,236 of record NC_056748.1, on the reverse strand, counting down.
AAGGTCGGCGTCATGACGTCATAGTTTCTTTTAAATACTGCTGGAAGCGCGCCTGCAACGCTCCAGTCCCACGGTCTTCACTTCTCGGGACATAATCCAGTTCAAGATTCGCCATTATCCAAGAAAAGAGTCTTACTCTTGCTGGCAAGAAGAAAAAATGTACTGAATAAAAAATAAAGTAAAGTAAAATCCACTGCTCAGCAAGCAAACACTGTAGTTCCGTGAGGTAGATATAATGTAAGTCACAAAGAAAGCGGAGTACAGCAGAAGTAAGAACAAAACTCCAAATTTAATTCCAAGAATGTGCACTTATAACATACGGATGAGCGCTTTCACCATTACAGCTTCTTCAGATCCTTGTATAAAAGTCACAGTAGGCCTCCCCTTATATAAGCAGCTCAATTAATCAATTAAAACAATTTAAACAATTAAAAGCAATGCTGGAGAATTTAAAGAACTCTCCCATATATAAACATGTTAATGTAAAGTAAGACAAAAATATATAAAACTTGCACAATGACCTAAAAACATGTAGATAAACATTCTGATAAGTTAATATTGATAAAATACATAATCAAGAACATATACAAATAAATGATGGTTCATTTTATGTGCCTGCATTGTCTCAGCTTAGGTTTTATAGAAGCTCTATCATTCAACCCATGCCCCCTATCAGCTTTCAAATGAATGATCCAGTCAGTCTCCTTAGATTCAGTAAGATTCATAGTATTACCACCCCTCTTATTCACAACAATTATCTCTAGGACCCGGAACAAAAAAGTATGATCATTGTCATTTTTTTTTTTTTTTTGTTTTTTTGTTTTTTTGTATGACCTTTCTTTAAAACTGTGTGAAGCTTTCTTGATTTGCAAAATTTTTGAAAGTGGTTCAATTTCTTACATTTATGGCACTGCTGACCATATGCTAAACATTTCTCTCTTTTAGAATCATGATTTGCACCACAGTTTCGACACTTAATAATAAAGCTAGACGTGGGATTTGCTGACTCACGCTTGTATGGCACTGAGATGGTGATGGAGCTTGCACTTCTCCTGGAACTTTCTGGAACACTCAGCACCTTCTTTGGAATTCCTATGGTTGCTCTTTGCTTAGGCCTGTTTCTGCTTGCCACGTGTTACATACTGTCTATGTTTGCTCTGGAGTTTACTGAAACCATGCATTTGTCATTTGTAAGCAGGTCCGTGTGCCTTTTTGTCACCTCATGGATCTGACAAATCTCTATTGCCTTACTTAATGTCAAATCACTGTCATCAAGCAAAATCTTCCTCACAGCAGCACTATTAATGCCACATACAAGTCTATCCTTTATCAGATCATTTTTCAAGTCACCAAACCAACATGTTTTAGCCTTGTTCCTCAAGTCAGTTATATAAACTGCAAGTGTTTCCCCTGGCTTCTGATTTATTGTGTAAAACAAATGCCTCTCTAATGTAATGTTCATCTGCGAGTTGCATATTTCTCTGAACTTACACTTTAAACACTCCGGGTCTTCTCTGGGTTCAGCTTGCACAACAATATGGCAGTCTGTACCTTCACCTTCATACACTGCTGGTACATAGACAAATGATCACTCTCTTTCTATAGCCTCAGATCCTGCTAGATTCAACAAAATAAATACCCTTGTGTGTGCATCTCTATCTGCATAACTGGTAGTATAAAAATATCATACCCCTGTTCAAATATTCTCCAGTTCTCTGCAATATTCGGCTCAAACATAAGGGGTTGTGGTTTTCTAAATCCATCTGCCATATTAACACATACCAGCGAAGGGTCTTGCAAAAATGCGTACAAATACACACATGCATAAATATATATATATATATATATATATATATATATATATATATATATACACACACACACACGTAAGTAATTGGCATGAACATTGAATTTAGTTAGAGCTCTTTGTCTTTACAACTACACTTTCTTTCTTTGCACTTGTCAGTATTGCGCGAATGAATAACCACATAGGCTTTCAATTGACTGGACTTTGCGAAATAAACCTCTCAGTCTTCTCGATGCTTTATTGCACTTTGTGAAAGACCTTTGCAAATTTCTTAATGCTTCACTGTGCTTTACGAAATAACTTTTTAGCTTTCTCAATGCTTTATTGTACTTTGTGAAATAACTTTTTAAATTTCTTAATGCTTCACTGTGCTTTATGAAATAGCTTCTTAAGTTTTTCGATGCTTTATTGTACTTTGTGAAACAACTTTTTAAATTTCTTAATGCTTCATGGAACTCAGCAGAATTGCTTTTCAATGTATTTACTGCTTTATGGGGCTTACCAGAATACTTTCTTGAACTTTGCAAAGCTTTTATGAACTTCGATAAGTTTCTCGGACTTTGCAATGCTTTTATGAATTTCGATAAGTAAAGGCAACAATGCTGAATCATCAGCTATTGGAATTGGTAAAGGCAAAAATGTTAAAGTAGTTGCTTGGAAATTTATCAAAAAGAGTCCAGCATGGAACAGTCATGCACTATCACTTTATTGGAACTGGTAAAGGCAAAAATGCAAAAGTAGTTCCTTGGAAATTTATCGACAAAGGCAGGCATGGAACAGTCATGCACTATCATTTATCAAAGTTGTCGCTTTAAGAAACACTTGAGAACTTTGCAATGCAACTGAGCAATTCACGAGCACTGAAACACTCTTGTAATCTTTTATAACACCTTTCTTTACTACAAAGAACTCATTAAGCAATTGCACAATGCGAACAGTCAGATTTTCGTTGCCCAAATTCAATGCCTTTTGAGATATATGTACTTTGTAAATAACTAGATGCAATAGACTGAAATGTTACCAAAATGGCAGCACCTTGCCAGGCAACTCTTTACAGTGCGAGAAGTACTCTGTAATGGCAGCACTTCGCGAACACCCAGCACAAGAACTTTTCTTCAAACAGCCGTGCTTCACTTGAATTATACAAGATAGCACTCTACACACAGTGAACTCTTTCAAATACATGCACAGTAATAAGCACACACTGTAAGCACATTTACACACTCTAAGATACTTTGAATGACTTTAATTACTTTTTTGATATCAAACAAAGTTGTAGTTATGCTCAATCACAGCACTTTGCCCAATAAAGCAGTTGCCTTGCTTTATACTTATTTCCTCTGTGCCCCTTTTCTATCTTATGCCCAGCATAACCATTCTTTCTGCTCGTTTTACTCTAAACATGCCCAGTTCTGCCTTAAATACACTCTTTCTGCCTTAAACATGTTCATTCTGTACTTTAACATGCTCGTTTTGCCTTTAAGTTGCTCATTTTATCTTTAACATGTTCACTTTGTACTTTAAACACATTCATTTCATCAAACACTTTTATCTTAAACATTTTCTTTAGTTAATAAACTTTTTGAGCTTTCCACTTGCCTGATAATGCAGTTTATGCCCTTATAATGTATTTTCTTGCCTCTTTGCATCAAGTAAATAATTTGTGTTGCTTTTCTTTACCTTTAATTCTTTCTGGTTATGTTCGCACTATTTTCTCTTGGTTTTACCTTCACTATCGCCTTTACATCTCGTGGCTTCAAATGTTTTGTTCTTTTCCATCCTGGTTCTGACACCATGTCACTTTCGTGTTGGTACATGAATAAACAAGTCTTTGTGGGTTCTGTTTAAGCAACTTTATTCTATACAAACACATTACTGTAAAGCTTATTTGACTATGACTAAGTAACTTATATACAAACTAACTGTTGTGAAAATACATGTTTACACACTGGCTGCTTCTTCAAAATGGCACTAGGGATTGCATGTGTCTGGAATTTATACATGCATGCACAGCCTTGCATGCTTCTTAAAGACACAGCCCACGCATGCTATACTCTGATCTACACTGGTGGGAGACAACAATGTTCCCATTAAGTAAACTTTCCCCACATGGTCCGCTGAAAATATATAACCACCCATCTAGTCATTCAGATTACTTGTAAAGGCTGCTACAGCAATGCTCTGCTTTACAGGCTAAAGCAGACTGTTGCAGAAATGGGGTATATATTCGACCAGGTATTTGTCATGCCAGCTGGTGCCATTGGTGTGGCAGTGCAGGTTTAGGTCTCCAGAATGGTATTTGCTTTATCAGTGGTTCTATTTAGGTGAAGGAGTTCAAAGAGTGCTGGGTCATTTGTAGAGTGGAGGACTAAGCAGAGGTCACCTCTCTGAAGGAACAGGGCTTATAGTCTGCCAGAGTATCTAAGGGTACTAAAATCTAAGACCTTTTTGAAGAGGAAACATTAAGGTCACTCAGACAAGTTTGGTTGCTTTGCAAGCTATATGCCAAATGGCTTATTATATTCATTGTTGAGCCTAAATAAAGGATGCATAATGTAGGACTATAACATCATCAGATCCTGATAAGATGCCACATAGGATGATAATCTGAGCAAGGTAGAAAGATTTTCTAACTGTCTCAGAGATACAGTAGTTTATGGATAGTCTATTATCAACATAAGTACACAAGTCACTGATGACTTTGTCAAATTTAAGTAGAGTGTTATCTGTATGGTAAGCATTGATAATGCTAGATTTGCCAAAGGAAACTATGCTGCATTTCTTGGTATTGAGGAAAGCCCATAATTAATACACCAAGCATTGTTTGATCCAGCCCTTGCTGGACAAATTTAGTATCAGTAAATATCATAGTCACCTGATATTCACTTTTATGTCAAAGAAATATATACAAAAGAGCAGGGGACCAAGTACAGAGCCTGCAGGATTCCACTTGTGACTCTTTTTTTTGTCTAGAGCAAATACCCCTACCCTTAATAGAATGATTCTTTAAGACAGCCAGTTGCCAATATGTTTAGATTAATGCTAAGCTGAGACAGTTTAGCAATAATCCCATCATAGGGCATACTGTCAAAGGCCTTATCCATGGCATCAGCAACCATTTCAAGGAACTCAACCAAATTCAGCAGCAGGCACAATTTCGCTTTTACAAAACTGAACTGGTGTGTATCCTGGGATTAAGGCCACTTTTATCATTGTTTATTAGCTCAGTTATAATAATCCATCATTTTGCAAATAATAGAGCTGTAATTGTCAGGGTCAGTAGAGGGGCCACCCTTATGAAAAGGCACTACAATTGCCATTCTAGTCACTTCAGGGACATAACCAGTGCAAAGATTCTGGTTGAAGACTTGATAAAGGTGTTTTGCTAGACTGGACTTTACTCTTCTCAGCAGACATCATAGGATACTGTCAGGACCAATAGGAATAGTGGTTTTAACTTTGGAAAGTACCAAAAAGACTAGGTCCAAACTGATCGTAGGAGGGGGTGTGAGGGGTTGAAGGGGAAAGAGGAGAGGAAAGAAGACATGTAGTGAAGTTGGAAGAAAATTTGTCCACAAGAATATTTGCAATGACATTATGGTCAGAGAAGAAGGTCTCATTGGGGGTGGGTTCAGTACATAATTGTACATTTCTTCCTAATATAAGTGAAGAAGTTCTTATGGTTATATTTTTAAATTAGTTGTAATCCTAAGGTTCACAGGTTCATAGGTACTAGGCTATTTTAAGACTATTCAATTCCTCTCATAGGAAAGAATCTCACCCTGTATCTTGTGTCTGTAAGTTAAACACCATAACCATTATTCCAAGCACCACCCACCTCACAACTGGCCTTAAATGTCCTTATAGGAAGTTTGAGAGACTTATTTACCAGTTTTAAATCTCTTTTATAATGACCCTGAGCTTTTCATTTTTATTGCAAAGTTTGTTGAGGTGGTAGCTACACCACATAGGTTTAGTTGTAAGCTTGACATCTATACAGGAGGGACATAACCTCAGAGCTTCTGAGCAGCAGCCTCTTTAGCAAGATTTGCTGGGGAGCTCGATCATACATGATTACCAGTAAGACAAGGTTTGCTGGGGAGCTAGATCATACATGGTTACCAGTAAGATCAAGCTGGTTTTCAGAAAGAAGGTCACAAAGAGATACATTTGATGAAAGAGGGGTTGGTAAGATGCAAGATGGTGCAACTGTGAAAAATGTTTGTAAGAACAAGATTAAGAACTGTCTAGTTCCATCTCTTGGCTTGGTTACGGGGAATATTTGGTCAAATGTATTGACATTTGCAAAGTTCAGAAATCTCTGGACATATTTGTTTGTAGTAAATGTCTATCAATTATTGCAGGGTTAGTTGAAGTCACCTACAGAAAAGTTGTTTGGTTTGACTGTTTTGTAACTGATTGAGGTATTATGCATGCTCTGAAAGGGTCAGAGATGGGGATCTATAATTAGGTATAATTTGATAATTACTTTTATTGAGTGCAACTGTGAATTCAAGCAGTTCCAAAGATGTACATACAAAATATGGTTTGAGACAATGGGTTTATAAATGACTGCTGATATTCTCCCATAGCTTCCAGTGGATCTGAATGCAGGATAGGCATTGTAGCTGGGTACTAGGGAACAGAAAGAGGAAAAAGGAGGTAGCAGACATGATGAAGGCTTTGGATTGTATGTCCATTTTCCTACTGAACCCAAGTTATTACTGGCTTATTTTCCTTTTTTTGCCTTTTATTGAACAAGAATGTTGAGAAGAAGCTCTTTTTAAAAAAAAAAATCTTTCTTATTTCTGATGTATCTCTTCCGTTGCTTAGGAGAAGACAATTTGTAAAATTCGTAAGATCTTGTTTATCCAAATCAAAGATATCAGCTGAGTGACGAAGCAATATATTTTGTGTCACTAGATTTCTAAGTAATTGACTCTCATGCCTTCAATGGTAAGACCAAGTACTAAACCCCACAAAACTTTTCAAACTGCCACAAAATGGCAAATAATGACACAGCATTTACAGTACCCAATGCACATTTCAGGGTTTTATCATCTGTTTTGTTCACTGTGATATTTACTATGTTTTATTAATAAAATCATTGCTAAAAGAGATTTTATATAGTCTGCATCTGCTATAATACAGCTCTTTGATTTGAAAGGATGTCTAGTAAATAATGAAATGCCCTAACATTTAAGGTATTAGATTTTTATATGTTTACCATTTTTTATCTAGAAGCTTGAATCTTTATCAAAAGGTAAAACTCAAAAATGACAGCTCTCTCATTCTGGGTAGATACATAAAAAGAAGTAATACAGAATCCACTGTAAACATTTATTAGACTTTCTTGGAACATTGGCTTGAGTATCAGGCCACTTACTGGGAGACCAAGCAATATAGCTGCTCACAATATATATTAACGGCAGTATAACTGGATAGTAATGAGCAGCTTTAGTAAAACGAGAGTCACCATGTATGTAAATGATGGAAAACAAGATGGTGGAGCAGGTCAGAAATGAGACGACTCTGTGCTGTGAATCACTGCCACTAGTAAGTCTGGAAAATCCAACTGTTAATGCATGGGAGTAACAGAGCTGTGTCAGGGATGGCCACAGCCTTAGCTAGCATGTATATTCAATAGCTAATTATTGCTGCTAGCAGCCATGATGGTGTGTGTCGTTCCCCTTGATGGCATGTGTCATCAAACCATGATTCACATTTTGTGGCCTTAATAACACCAACATTGTACACTGGTATGATATGAATAGGGGTACCATACAAGACCTGGTAGACATTCCTCAGCCTCATCTACAAGCCTGTGGGAGTTGTGGACTACCTATCCCAATGCATACTAAGGTAATATTAGCTACAGGGACCTTTCAGCAACTATCAGGGGATGCAGAGGAGGCATCCCAGGCATCCATCTCTAGAAGACTGTATCATGTTCTTCAATGACATGCTCATAGCACCCAACACCATGTGGGAATTCTATTGTATAGCCCATTTTCGGTGTCACCACAGTGATAGATTGAACCCACATTGAAATAAAGGCCCCATTTTGTGAGTTTGGAAAAAGGTATGTGAATCTCAAAGGGTATCAACAGCCAGGTGGTGTGTATTGCACAAGGTGTAAGCTAGATTGTCTCTATAGGCCATGCAGGCAACCACAAATGACTCTCACATATGGCACATGTGTCACTTGTAGCAATGGTTTGTGAGGGTGACTTTCTCCAAGGCATCTTATTGGCAATACCAGATATGCCCAGGAACACTTATCAGAAATGTACAGGCCATAACAGGCAAGGGATAAAATTGTGACCTATCACAAATCTGTGTCATTATGGAGTATCTGTTTGGGCTGCTGAAGGCATGCTTTCACTGCCTCGATGTACCTGGTGGTGCTTTACAGTATGATACAGGTACATGTGTTAAAATCGTCTTAGTTTGTGCAATGTTGTACAACATATTGATATGGAGGCGTAACACCTCCCAGAGTACCAGAAAGTGGAAAGAGCCAGACGAGGAGTTACTTGGGGACTAGGCTGCAGGGGAAGATCATGCAAGATGGAGTTAGACCCAGCAAGCTGTGGCTCTGGCAAACAGGGAGTAGCTAACTCATAGCTTTGGTCCATAGAAAAGCATATAAACTAAAGTAAACATGATCCTTGGAAATCCATAAATCCACAAACAGACTGTGCCTACCCATGCACAGAGTAGCAGCAAAGCATTATTTGCATCAGCCACAAGCAAATAAGGTAACAAAGTACATAGGGCATAGCACAGTTATCATTATTTGGGCAGGTAGGGTAGGGAAAATGAGTGTGCAATATCAGCTAAAGGCAAATACATAATTGCTGTAGAAACTGAAAATAATGCTGTGCTCTGTGGGTCCGCACCTTGTGGGGTAAAGGGGACTACTATAAAATGCTCTGGGAAGTCTGTTGTCACTGGGTGTGTGGGTGTGTGCATAAAGAGAGGGGAGGGGATGGTGGAACACAGCCTCAGCAGATGTTGCAGCACTGTGAATTAGTCTTTCAATATGTATAAGGCACCCGTGGAAGATATGTAGGCATTCATTGCACAGGTCTGTACATGGGAACTGCTTCTCTCAGGAATCTCACATGTTGTAACACAGCCTTGGGTTTAGGAAGAAGTGCTGTGTGACCATGAGTAATACCATCTGCTAGACATGGCACTGGTATGAGAACAACTCCCTTGTGGCTATCCTTTCCAATCTGTACACACCTCCACACTCAATGTTGCTGTGGAAGTGGTGGCAATGTATGATGGTGACCTACGTCTTCTGCATCCAAACTGACTAAATTCAGTAGAACCAGATGTGGAGTAGTGCATGCCTTGGACATCTTCTGAAGCAAAAAAGGTCCTGTGTTGCACCAGCAGGTGACAGAACATGTCAAACATACCACAGGCTCAAGGCATGCACTCCCATAGTTAATCATCCACAACCTGCAAAACACTTACCATCTGTGCAAAAATTTAGATGTTGCTAGCTGGTACCACCATGATGAATCTGCACATTCTATGGGTTCATACATTAACACAACTAATTCTGGAGGAGGGCGGGACACATGGCATCAATGACTACTTGTAAGCACATCCGCATTGTCATCCTCACACTCTACGGAGCTTGCCACAGGTATTAACTGCTGAGCCACAGGAAAAGAATAGTTCCTGTACTGCATGTATTAAATCAGCCTGCTCTTTATTTGGGGTCTGTGCATCTGGGGTGGTGTCCACAGGTATAGAGGCTATGTTTTCGGAGTGGTCTGGTTAGGGGATCTGATTAGCACACTCTCTATGTCCAACATTTAAATTGTGCTAACTGACCATGCCAGTTGTTCATTACCATCATAGACAGAGTTATAGTAATCTCTAACATCAGGCAGAGGAATGTGGTGGAGCCGGATAGGACATCACCTGTGAAGACACAAAAGCACATGAGCTGGTATAAGTCATCACCTCTAGTTAACTACCAGTGCACAAATAATCGACACATTTAATATTGGCAGTAATGCACATAGTGGCTCTTGTAGTTTGCAGCCCTGATGTACATAAATTAGTACAAACGCATAAATCCATTGTCATAAATAACACTAATGAGATCAGACAAATTAACTGTGTGTTAGCACTAATATCAGTACTTACATCTCAGATTGCCATAATCACAAAAAAATATATAAATATATAAAATTAAAAGAAAGAAAATAAAAATATAATTAAACACACACTAAGTAACGCATGTAAACAATGTGTAGATAAATATAAAACTAATAAAATGTCAGAATCTGACATTCTGACTCTTACAGTATATAATATTCTATTGAAATATCCTGTATACATTACTGACATGTAACTTATGAAGATATAAATATCATTAAAAATAATCAACTCAGAAATATATAAATAATACAAATATAATACCTATATAATTGGAATGATGAAATACATTGTAGTACAGTGTGAAGAACATCACACAAATCTATAACTTCCTGTAAAAAACTAAATGTCTACTAATATGGTCTGATATAAGTACACATGTACCCAAAATACTCTTGTGTACTATGTAAAATTATCAATCCATAGCTAATACGGGTTTGATGGAGATGTAAGTACTGATATTAGTTCATCGTCAATTGTATTTTGACATATTGTTGCAATATCTCTTTAAAGGAAAGTATTTAATGAGTTTGGTTTTGGCGCCAAAAAGTTTATTTAAATGTTAGGAGGCTCATATTTCAGCGTTCTGATGAAACTTGCCATGGAGCAAGTGAAAGCACTTAACTGTTGGATTATTGCTGTATTTGTATAATTAAATCATTTGACTGCTGCTGCGGACTTTACCGAGATTTTTTGATATTATCTGGAACTGCTTTTGAGGGAGAGCATCTCAACACACAGAGGTAGCTAACTTTGTGAGATATGATATTGTGTGAAGTAAGAATGCACTATGTGAGTATACCCCTAAGGAATGTTTGTCAAATCAGACTAACTGTAATGTACCACTCAGCCCACGTCACTGTCATGACAATTTTACACATAACAGTTTTCTGTGCTTCCATATCTTACCACATGTGACAAGCACACGCCAATACTCCCTTCTAATGCCCCCACTCAGCAGCAATAAGTGCCCCAATGCAATAATGGCAGTCAGACTGGCAACCATCAGTCTATGCCCATGTAAAGATTCACAGCTGCACAGACAAAAAACAGCTGTCACTTTAAGCTGTAGTGCTAAACCACCTGCAAGTAGGCACTATGGCTGGAGATGCTGTTGGGGTTGCTATGGGTGCTTTCTGTGCCCATATATATGCAAATTTAGTTTTGCTGGAATGGGAGAATAAAAATGTATTTAAGAGTGAGTTTTACAAATATATAAAACTTTACGTCCGTTTTTTGGACGACATTTTTATTCTTTGGTCTGGTACAGCAAGTATGGTTAAGGAATTTGTTGAGTTTCTGAGTCAAACATCTAGTTTCATGAAATGTACCCATATGAGTAACAACAATTGTATTAATTATTTGGATACAGTCACTCAAAAAGGAAAAACAGGGTTTAAATCAAAAGTTTACAGGAAACCCACTTTCAGTAATTCCTACCTGGAATACACCAACAACCAAAAGAAAAGTATCATCAAATGTTGTAATATTCACCCTCAAACATTATATAATTGTAATCAAGAACCTGGAATACACCGACAACCATCCCCAGCACCAAAAGAAAAGTATCATCAAATGTTGTAATATTCACCCTCAAACATTATATAATTGTAATCAAGAACCTGGAATACACCGACAACCATCCCCAGCACCGAAAGAAAAGTATCATCAAATGTTGTAATATTCACCCTCAAACGTTATATAGTTGTAATCAAGAACCTGGAATACACCGACAACCATCCCCAGCACCAAAAGAAAAGTATCATCAAATGTAATATTCACCCTCAAACATTATATAACTGTAATCAAGAACCTGGAATACACCGACAACCATCCCCAGCACCGAAAGAAAAGTATCATCAAATGTTGTAATATTCACCCTCAAACATTATATAATTGTAATCAAGAACAGTTCCCATAAAATCCAAAATCAACTCTATCTGATCATTGGAAAAGGCAGTGCTTTTCCGAATACTTTCTTCAAACAAATTCATATCTTCATCCTTAGGGATGGAGGTAAACAAATCAACCACATCTATGGTTAAAAATATAATCTTGTTATCCCACAGTGTCTCTGTAATTCTTCCTAAAAAAATCCCATGAATCTTTCAGTAAGTGTTGGACATTGTTTACCACATGTTTGAGCCATTTGTCAAGAACCACACCAAAAGGGTAAGTTTTCAAACATTTCCCTGATAAAATAGGTCTGAAACTCAGATTTTCTAACCCTTTGTGTGTTTTTGGGATCCCAAAGATGGTGGCAACAACCGGGTCTTTGACTTTTTAGAAATTGTAAGTACTGGGCAAGATCCTTTCATCTAATAAATATTCTTTAAGAAAGTGATCTATTTGACTATAACTAATGTTAACGTCATTGAGAGATGCGGGGGCATACGTGGTAGTGTTATTCAATAATTCAAAAATTTCCTGTAAATATTGAATTGTATCAAAAATAACCATGCCTCCACCCTTATCGGGCCGCATTATTCTGATTGATTTATCACTAACTATTTGGTCTAAAAATGTATTTTCCTTGTTTCCCAAATTTTCAGTCCTATTGGCTTTGTGTTCATTTGCTTTTAGGGCATAAATCTCCTCCATAATTGCTTTTTCCTGCACATTGAGAGTTGGATCCAATGGTGGATTAAAAATACTTTTACAACCAAAATCATTCCTGACCAGTCTAATGTCATTTTTATCTTGTTCAAACATCAAAATAAGCCAGATTTAACTTCCTTAAGAACATTTTCACTTCTAAGATGGTATCTGTATAGTCAAACTGTCTTCTAGGAACATATTTTAGTCCTTTCATAAACAGTGTGGAATGTTCTTTCATAAGTTTTATATCTGCAAAATTATAAAGATGATAACCCTTATAGGAAAAAGTGATACCATCCTGTTTTGTCTTTTCCTGACTTCTTGTATAGGAATCCTGTATTAAAACCTGCTGTAATTTCTGTTTCTCCACTCTTTTGGGGGGTACTTCTGTCTTTGATTTTCCTCTAATCCCACTTCCCAATTTTGCCGTTGATGAAAAAATGTTGGTTATTACCCTGACCATTCTTCCTACATCTGTTGTTATGATACCCTCCCTTATTTTTTCTATAATGGGAGTAGATCCCCCCCAGAGGTTGTGATGTCTCTTTCATTGCCACTGGTTGTGTCTCCTTTTTTGAATATGTAGGCCCTATTATCCTTGTACTCATTTAAATCTCTTTGCATTTTTTTTATACTTTTTCTCGAACATTTTATCACATTTTCTCTCCACAAGCTTAATTTCTTTCTTGTAAAAGTCTTTGTATTGTGGGAATAACAAATCATTCTTTATATCAACGTTCAGTTTTTCCACTTGCCCAAACATTTTACATAACTTAGCATCATTGTATTTTAGAATTTTTTGTACTAACTCCAACCCATGCCTGTTGAACAGATCTGTAAAATCCTGTACAGTCTCATCATCATAGTCAATCCCAAAAAGGAATTTATAAACTCTTAAACCCCTTGGCACAATTTTCTTCCCCAAACATTCTGCTAAATATGTGTTTTCCATTTGCAACTTCTTTATGACTGTCATTTTGTTTTCAAAATCATATATCATGTCCTTCAATGTACTATAATCATCTTTTTTATTGTTGCTACTATCCCCCACTGTATTACCATTTGAAATGTCCACACTATGTCCATGAAAAACATTTTTTTTTATTAAACAGTCCAAGTCACCCGTAACTACATTAGCACTGTTTTCCTTTGAACCGTCTCTAAACAGTTCATTATTTCTGTTTGTGCTGTTCATATCACTCATTCCCCCAGTTATTGTTACTTTCAATGCAGCCAAACAGAAAAAGAGTGTCCAAATGATTTATGAACAATAGCTGAATGTTTGGACCTAGTTCTGGTCCTCATTACCTCAAAGATGTCTTTTTCATAGCTGTTTGTAGCACAGTTTGATTCACCAATTAGTGTACACTCTAGTGGAAATGCTGTCCCTTCTACCACATTATTCAGGTTTGTCTGTTGTTCCTCTCTGTTTGAAACTTGAGTGACGTCATCTGGAGAACAGTGTCTTTTTCATTTAAGACATCCTGTAGAGTTGTCACTGTCTGTTTGCATTAAAAGCTCAATGAGTCTAGTCAATTCCCCCTTAACTATGGCCAGTTCTGAGTGCACTTTGTTGATTTGGTCTCGGTGCACTGGTGAGAACATAGAGGGGATGTCATCGAGAGTATCCATGCTGCTGAAGCTCAACAAACCAACTCAATAAAAAATGAAAATGAACAAACCAGTGTGAAAAATGACTCAAAAATAAAAAACACACACTTCCAGCAGCCGGAAAACTCAGTAAATCCACTTGTTGCACACAAAATAGCAACCAATGATTAAAATCCACTTTATTTGCACACAATGGCACAAAAACAAACAGGATTGAGCACTTTCTTCCCCTGACCAGGGATTTCATCAGAATCAGCAACTCATTTCCTGAACATATAATTTATACAAAACTCATGATGACGTCAGTAATTAATACAAGTAAATTTAAACACATCATACACTAAAACCATGTTTATTAACTGCTGTGATTTACTAAAACTTTAAAATCTTATAAACAAATATGTTTCCCTGTTTTTACCAACCATTAACCTAAGATTGCCTTATTTGCCAAAATAGGCTTAAGAGAGATGATATCATTTAACCCTGGACTTTGACAGGCTTGCAGCCTTATCTGCCATTTTATCTCTCTTCCTTCTATATAACATCTAAAATCTCCTCCCCTGGGATTTGGTGATACCTTTTCTAAAATGCCAAATAAAAAACCTTCAAAATTAGAACATCCTTTAGAGTGTTTAAAAAGTTACCCAAGATGTGGCACTACAAAATGTGGGACATGTTCACAATGTAAATATATTTTTGATAAAGAGAACACGACCCTAAGTAATACATTAAAAACAAAAGTTTGGTTTGGTAAGGGGAATTGCCAGACAAAAGGGGTTGTATACCTGGCTATGTGTAAATCCTGTCCCGCGTTCTATGCCGGGAAGACAGAGCAACGCTTGGGGGACAGGATTTACGAACACTATTACCAGATGTCCACATACAATATTAATAATGCACTTTTTAAACACTCTAAAGGGTGTTATAATTTTGAAGTTTTTTTATTTGGAATTTTAGAAAAGGTATCACCTAATCCGGGGTGGGGGGGAGGTTAGATGTTATATAGAATGAAGAGAGACAAAATGGCAGATAAGGCTGCAAGCCTGTCAAAGTCTAGGGTTAAATGAAGTAATCTCTCTTAAGCCTATTTTGGCCAGTAAGGCAATCTTAGGTTCATTGTTGGCAAAAACAGGGAAACATATTTGTTTATAAGATTTTAAAGTTTTAGTAAATCACAGCAGTTAATAAACATGGTTTTAGTGTATGATGTGTTTAAATTTACTTGTATTAATTACTGACGTCATCACGAGTTTTGTATAAATTATATGTTCAGGAAATGAGTTGCTGATTCTGATGAAATCCCTGGTCAGGGGAAGAAAGCGCTCAATCCTGTTTGCTTTTGTGCCATTGTTTGCAAATAAAGTGGATTTTAATTGTTTGGTTGCTATTTTGTGTGCAACAAGTGGATTTACTGAGTTTTCTAGCTGCTGGCAGTGTGTGTTTTTTTTATTTTTCAGTCGTTTTTCGCACTGGTTTGCTCATTTTCATTTTTTATTATGTCATTATCTAACACAACTTCAAGCAATTCACAGTTTCTGTCTATCTACCTGACAAAATACCGTCTACATAATAATTCATGAATAGAGTTTATTCCATATTCTTTAGGAATCACTGTGAACAGTGATCTTATGTCAAGTACAGCAAATAGAAATGGTCTCTTCTCTCTGACTGTAAAAAAATTATAGAGCTGTTTTAAAAAATCACCCGTGTCTTTAATATAACACTTAACATGTTTTAAGTAACAAACTAAAATGTTCTGCAGAAATAGAGAAATGGGCTCAGTGGCCCAACCTGTTCCCGATATTATAGGTCTCATATGTGACTCAATAGTAGATTTGTGGATTTTGGAGAGTCCATATAATATGGGTATTATAGGACACGGTACTGCAAAAAATTGGAAGGTGTCACCATTTATATCATTCATAGTTTGTAGGTCAAACACAGATATAGTAATATCAGTAATAATTCTTTTAACTTCTATATAAGATACTTCTGTAAAGCAGAATCATCAGATAAAATAAGGTGCATAGCTTTCAAATATGTATCTTTGTCTATAATGACAATTGTACCACCCTTGTCTGCTTCTTTAATAATAACCTCATCATTTTTACATAGTAAATGGAGAGGTTCTCTCTCATTTATAGAGAAATTATAAAACTTTTTAAAGTTTCAATTGTCATTATAATATTGGCATAATTGTGCTTCACATATATTATGAAATGCTGACACTATAGGATGGCTAAAAGGAATGAAAGCACTAGCACAAAGAACTATTCTCAAGCATAACAGGATTTTTAAAAAGAAGTTTGAGATTAATATTGCGACAAAAGATTTTTAAATCAGTTAGAGCAGTTGTTATATAATCCACGCTTGCAGGAATGAATTTTAACTCCTTATTAAACAAAGATATGATTGACTCATTGAATGTTAACTTAGAAAGTTTTACAACCACACCACTATCTAATGCAGATTCGACATTTTGTTCTGAAGAAATATTCTTAGTAATATAGTTACATACTAGTGTCTTTTTTGTGGTCTCTTGTTGACTGACCTCTGGTTGCTTTGGGACCCCCCTCCCTTCCATTGTAATGAGCAGCCTCTCGAAGGAAGACCTTTTTTGTTGTTTGTACCTCTTCTGGTAGTTTTACCTGAAAAATAGTGTAATTTCATTGAAAATCCAGCATGTTGGAATTGTTCATGGGCATCGTTACAGGGCCAGATGTTCCCTGAGCATTTTCTTGCGTCACTGACGTCTCCGAAGTAGAGTGCATTGTATTATGACCATTCTCATTGGTAGCTGTGTTTGAATTCTCATTGGTGGCTTGTGTCTGATTTAAAGGTACAGACACATTGTCAAGAGAATACATAGAGTTTTTCTTGATTGGAACACTCATTTGTCAGCTATGCCAGGAGAAGTAGGACAGTAGATGTGTAACATATGCCAGCACAGCTAGCTGGAATTCAGTAAGGAATTATATGTTATTTGAATATCAAACTGATTTGTACAGATGCTTGTACTGAAAATGGATTTGTAAAGTTGCCTGTGTTAAAAATGTACCAACAGTGGGTCCTGACTGTATTGTAACTGATTTAAATATATGTTAACAGAGGATACTGGAAGACAAGAGGTTAACATCAGCCCCAGCTAACTTTGAAAAATAATAAGAAATTAAATTACTGGGTCTATGCTATAAAGATGTTATCTCACAGTTTTGAATGAAGCCAGAGACACAATGTCTG
Organism: Protopterus annectens; assembly: GCF_019279795.1. Taxonomy (NCBI): domain Eukaryota; kingdom Metazoa; phylum Chordata; order Ceratodontiformes; family Protopteridae; genus Protopterus; species Protopterus annectens. The sequence goes on along the minus strand of NC_056748.1, from coordinate 953,136,796 downwards.
TAAGAAGCATGGTTTGTTAGTCTCTCTAGTTTGAGTAGAAGTTTGTAATTGTTTTATGACTTCCAGAAGCTGCACAGATATGAGCAATGCTCTTGTGTGTGTAGCATTGACATGCAGGTGCTAACTCTTGGCATTGTCTAGCAATGGGGGTTGCATGGGAATCAGAACTCAGATGACCAGATGTGTGTGATGTCATTTTGTACAGAAATAATCCTTTACTATTGGGTGAGACAGAAGACTCAGGGCAGTCTGTTTCTTGGAACCTGGCATAGAAGGATCCCTCACCTACTTCATCTTGCCTTGCTCAATTAAGTAGGTAGAAATAGTAATTCTCTAGATCAGTCAGGAAAATATAGTGAAAATAGTTAAGTATTGTTTTTCTGTAACTGTGTGAATCTTTCCAGCTGTGTTATTTGTAATATTTCCTGTGATGAATCTCTGGTGTTTAATGTAAATAGATATTTGGTATTTTCATGTTCTTTTATTATTTATTACTACAATTATTTAAACTTTTCATTGTGGTTGGTCCTTTAGAGAATATTCTAACCTTTGAGAGTACTTATATCTGTTTGTGACACTGTGGCCACTTCTGAATCCTGGCTATTTGGTTAGCATTTCCATTTTCTGCTCAGACTGTAAGGTAGTTATCACTGCCTACAGACACTACAAAGCCAGCTACCTAAGGATCTTACAAGGGAACCAATTATACTGAGTGAAATTATTACCATTCTCACTATATTTTCCTGACTGATCTAGAGAATTACTTTCCTAATTACTTAATAGAGCAAGGCAAGATGAAGTAAGTGAGATATGCTTTTATATCAGGTTCCAAGAAAGAGACTGCCCTGAGACTTCTGTCTCACCTAATATTAAAACATTATTTCTGTACAGAATGACATCACATACATCTGGTCATCTGACTGAATAAAGCCTGAAATTGTCCATTAAAATGATGAAACAAGTCATGGGCATTCAGAATCACCAATTAGTTGAAACACCTGATGTTCTTAAGGGTCATTTGCATATATCCCATGTGCCTTTGATACAAGAGGTTTGGGAGGTCACTCAGTGGAAGTTCTAGCTTTGCTGGAGTTTTCATTTTGTTTTTACTGATTGTTTTTTTAGTGACCTTCTCACTTATTGTTTTAAAATATTACAAATATAATAGTTACTGTGTTTACTGTGTATTATAAAATTCAGTTTAAGTCCTAGAGCCTAAAGAATACTATCACTATAAAAATAGTTTGTGCTGAAGGGTTTGCCATTTATTCTTCTTTCATAACCCATATGGTACTAGAGATATGAACACTTGTTTGGTTTGAAATATGAGGACATAATTTGATTCTGTCAATAGGCTTAGACTCTGCCCATTGGATGTTACAGTGTAAACTTCCTGAGCTCCATTGGAGTGAATGAGTCAATATGCTACTTTTAGTAGTTCATCTTCATAAATTTGAATGCAGCAATTAAAAAAAATACTCAGAAGAGTAGACTAGTACTGCATTAGTGAGGTCTCAGCACATTTCCAACTTTCCTCTTTTGTCCAACAGCTAATCAATATATTCACTCCCCAGTATTAAAAAGGCAAAACGTTTTCAAAAGTATTAAAGAGGAGCACAAAACAGATAAACCAACTGTCTTTCCCTTTGTTTACAGTGAGAACAGAACCTTTAGTTTATTTATTTTATTTATTTTATTTTACATTTGTTGACCGGGCTAGTCTGGCTGGATACATGTCCATTTTCAGCAGAGGCCCGAGGAGAAAAGCTCCACTAAATACTAAGTACATTACAAAAAATCACAAGTGTTTAGAAGTAACAAATTAGAAAATCATAACAGCACACAGAATGCAAGATAGATTCAAGGAGAAGCACATTTCGATGAGCAGTTAATACCATATTAGCAATTTTACATAGAATGAACCTAGGTCGATTAGTACTGTAAAAGGAGAAGAAATAAGACAGGTAGTAATGGGAAGAGTGAAGGAGAGATATAGTATAAAAAAGAAAAAGGCTAGCCTGGTGTACTGCAGGAACAAAGCCAATGATTTAGGTAGTACAGTTTAATTTTCTGTTTGAATTGAGGTAGGGATGTAGTCAAAGTTATGTCACAAGGTAAGAGATTCCAGCTTTTACCTATAGTGTTAGTGAAAAGAGAACAACCTGCTGTGTTGTTTGCCTTTATTGATTTAGTCATGAGTTTACTAGAGGAGCGAGTTCAGATTATTATACAGGATTAGGAGTTGAGAGAGTATAGGGGTATTGTCAGGTAGGTGTAATATGTTGTGGGCTATAGTGAGTTGAGGAATTTTTAGGTAGTTTTGAAATTCGAGCCAGCCAAGTTGCTTTAGATTTATACAGTGGTGGGTCCTAAAGGGGTTACTAGTGGCGAAACGTGCTATGTTATTATAGCAAGTTTCAAGTTTGTTAAGACTGTTTTTCTTGAGGTTGGTATAAATGGGGGGAAGCATATAGGAGAGTAGATAGGAGATGGGTTTGAGCACATTTGGTTCTTGTTGCTGGGGTTAGAAAAGGTTTAATACGATATAGGGATCCAATTTTTTTGTTAACAATCTTGATGGTGTTGTTAATGTGCTGATCGAAGGAAAGATGATTGTCAATGGTTATTCCTAGAAGTTTAGTAGTTGGATCAGGTGAGATGATAGTGCCATTATTAGAAGAAATGGTAAAGTTTAAAGGGGACCGAGAGGTGGGGAGAAGAGGAGGAGTTTAGTTTTTGCATTTAGTAGGAGAAAACCAAGTTTCTACTTTGTTAAAGGTATCTTGCGTCAAGGAGGTCAGTTCAGTAGAAGAAGGTGTGGAGCAGATAAGGGTAGAATCATCTGCATATTGTATGCAGGTAGCTTGTGATATAGCAGTCTGAAGATCATTTATAAAGAGGGAGAACAGAAGTGGACCTAGAATGGAGCCCTGGGGAACTCCGATGGAAATGGGCAAGAGAGATGAGATATAGTTTTCCCAAATTACTGCTTGTTGTCTGTTGTTAAGGTAAGATTTAAACCAATTAGTGGCTAGTTTATCACAAGGAAGAGATTCGAGAATATTGATTAAGAGAGAGTGGTTAACCATGTAAAGCTTTTGAGAGATCAATGAAAAGAGCGGAGGAGAGAGAATGGTTGTTTCGATTTTTGTTGATAGTATCTACAAAGGAGAGAAGGGCAGTGGTGGTACTATGATGGGGTCTGAAACCATGCTGGCAGTTTGCTATTATGTTGTGGAGAGAGGTGGTGTACCAGTTGCTGGTGAATACATTTTTCCATTATTTTGCAGGGGTGAGAGAAGGGCAATTGGTCTAAAGTTGGAAAGGTCAAGGGAGTTTCCACCTTTATGAAGTGGTATAATATAGGAGACTTTCCATATATCAGGGATGGTTCCTTCTTGGATAGTTCTGTTGATGAGTAAGGATATAGGATAAGCAATTTCTTTAGCAGCTTTCTGAAGGAAAAGAGAAGGGAGCTTGTCAGCAGAAGGGGTGCAGGGTTTCAGTTTGTGAATGAGTTTGAAGATGAATGAGGTAGATATAGGTTTTAGAGAGAAATTGAGGGAAGAGGTAGTTATGTTAGGTGGTAAATGAGAGTTGTTAGTGTTCATTTGTTTGGCTAGGGTTTGAATAGTTTCAGAGAAAAAAGAGTTGAAAGCATTGGCAGTCTGGAGAGGGTTTCTGGGTCAGCATTTAGTGGGGAAGGAGTTTTAGCAGTTCCTGGGGAAAGAAGTCTATTTACTGATGACCAGAACTGTTTAGGGTTTTAATATGAGTTTCCTGGAGGTTACAGTAGAAGTTTTTCTTGTCAGAGATTATTGATTTTTTAAAATACGAAAGCTGGGTGAATTTAACTAAGTCAGGGTTTAGTTTATTACATCTCCAAGTTGTCCATGCTTTGTTTCTAGCAAGCATGAGTTTTGTGTTGGTGGTCAGCCATGGGGCAGATTTGGTCTTTACTCTAATAGAGCGTTCTGGTGCGTGAGAATCAAGTATAGATAGGAATGTAGAATTAAAGAATAATACTGCTTCCTCCAGGGGGAGTGATTTTAAGCAATTCCAATTACATGCTCTCAGTTGACTAAAAAGGTCTATGTTAAAGTGCTTAACAGATCGAATTAGCCTTGTATTTGGGAGGTTAACAAATTCTGATTTTTGTCTAGTAATGTAGGTTAGGCAGTGGTCGCTGATGTCATCAGGCATAATACCTACCTTATAATGTGTCTTAACTTTATTAGTTAGTATCCAGTCTAATATACTCTCTTTCTTACTGGGCTTATTGACTCCTGTAGTTGAGGTAATACTTTGTGAAAACCCATGTAGGTTAATATGGGAGGTGGGATTGACTGTATTTATAGTGTTCCAGTCTATGTTAACGTCACCAAGAATTATGGTTTCTTGGGGGTAGTTGGTAGAAACCCAGCTTAAAAAGTCTTCTAGTATTGGAATGTTATTACCTGGGGGAAGATACAAACAAATAATGTAAATAGATTTTGGGGTTAAGTTGGAGTTTAATAATGATGGTTTCTGTTTTGCTATTTAGGTTTGGGCTTTCTGGTTGAATAGATATGTTAAGTTGATTTTTGAAGAGTATTGCTACTCCTCCACCTTACGTTTTTAAGCGGTCGGTCTTATTATGTTATAACCCTGGGGTACAATCTCTGAGTCTTTTGGTTTCAGAGTGGCAAAGGATGTCAAATGAGTGGATATCTAAGAGGGCATGGATGAAAGGTATTTTGTTATTTATGCTTTGGATGTTAAGGTGTCCTATAAGGAAGTTATTGTTGGGGTTAGGTAAGCAGTTTTGGGGAGGTGGTGAGGTAGGGCCAGGGTTGGGGTGGATGTCTCCATCTAGTAGGGTAGGATTAATAAGTTTTGTTAAGTAGTTCTTATTTAGAATTGTTAGTGATTTTGTTTTTTTGCAAGATAGTAGGGGGTAGGTAAGGTGATGTTGCCTATGGAATTTAGATAGATGATAACTAGGGGTGGAATTAACATAAGGGTAGGTTGTGAATGTGAGTCTAGTAGAGGTGTGTTTATGTGTGGAGATAAGAGAGTTATCCAGTGAAATTTCAAGAAAGGTGAGAAGGTATGTAGAAAGAAGGGTGGTTGTGATTGCGATAGAGAGTATAGGCATAGTTAGTATGTAGGGAGGCATCATTTAGTAATTAGAGAGATGAGGAAGTAGAGGGGAAAGTGTAAAGGGGAGAGAATAGAATGTAGTAAGCAATAGAGGGGATAGTCCGTTGTTTAAAGCAGTAGGTAGATAAGAAAGGATTTTAATTGGAAAAGAGAAAGAAAGGCTGGAGAGGAAGGAAAGTGCAAGGAGAGAAGTCTAGGTGATAGTGAAAGGTAATAGAAGATGTATGGTCTTGGGGCAGAGATAGAGAAGGAAGGGATGTACTAAGGCTGGGGAACAATTTGGCGGGAAGTAGAGTAATAGGATAGGAGGGCTAGGGGTGTGGCTATAGAGCTATAAGTGTAGGACCCCGGGGGGTGGGTAGGAATTGGGGGTAGGGAGAAACAACTGAAGGTATAGCCAGGAGACAATCAGAAAAGCAGGTGAGAATATAGGAGCAGCGAGTGTCAATAAGGAAGGGGTAAGATAGGAACCAGATACCAGAGGGGATAGGAGAAAGGTAAGGAGGAGTACGACAGAAAAGAATACTGAAGGAGTTAGGAGGAAATGGGTGAGGTGTAATGGAGGAGAGTAGGGCAGGTTACTGGAGAGATATCAGCACAGGTGGCAAGGAGAATAGGCAGACGGTAAGGAAGAAAATAGAGGTAGAAGGATGGAAAACCAAGTTAGCAGAGCAGACTGAGGAGGGCTAATCAGGGGAATAGGAGGAAGCAAAGAAGAAAGAGAGTGAGTAGAGCGCCACCTAGTGGCTGGTGTAGGTAAATGAGAGGGAGAACGGGGAAAATACAAACAGGACAAGGGAATGAAAAAAAGAAAGAAAACGAGGGCAGGAAAAGGTGAAAGTGAGGGGGATTTGGGGGATAAGAGAGGAGAGGTACTGGCTGCTAGGATTAGCAACCAAGATTTCATTATTATTATCAAAATCAGGAAAACTAACCGTGCTTGCAGATTATATCACACTAGCTTTTTAACAGCCCACAACAAACTCTTCCAAACTGTATGATATGCTACATTGGTTAAATCATTTGTCTTTGCGGAGTTAAAAATTATTTAATGGGTCATCACCTTTAACTAAAACATGGATACAATTGCATGGATCGGATCACTTTATAAATTGCCAGTTATAGTCAGCTAAAAGGGGTAAGACTTCAAGCATAATGGCAAATTGAGAATATCTTATTCCCCATTTGTATACATTTGTTTGCTTTACATTACAGCTTATACGTGAGTTTTTTTTTTTACGTCTGAACTAGTTCTATACCAAAGTAAAAATCCTTCCCACACAAGATGACACCAATACAAATTTGGCTTTATATTGTCAATATAAAATTAAATTAAAAGGAAGCAGCAACCCATTATTCTCTGACATAAATATTCAACCTGCCCCAATGCTGACACACACATCCCAACCCAGGCCCCATCTCCTCCCCTCTCAACCTACCTAACTCCCTTAAATCACTTAACTTCACAACCTTTAACCTCCAAAGTATCAGAAACAAAATCAAATACTTGCATGCCTGGATAGCACACAATCAACCTGATTTTATAGCTGCTACTGAGACATGGTTAAAACCCTACATTAAAAATGCTGAATTTCTACCCCTAGGCTTTGCTTGTCTTAGATCAGATAGATTCCATAAAAAAGCTGGAGGTGTTGCACTGATATAACCAAACACCTTTAATACTGTCCGATATACTAAGTCTATCCATGAGTTTCTAACAGATGGAATATTAATAGCCTTCCTAAAAATAAATAACGGCAAAAGCCTCTGCATTGTAGTCCTATATACCCCGCCAGGCAACAACATTCCTATATTAGAAGAAATCCTAGCTTGGACAACAAACAATATAAAAAAATGAAATGATCATTTTGGGCATTGTAAACATTAACTGGCAAGATATCTCACACTACCATCCTTCCACCAACATCAACTTATACAACTTTACTCAGCTAATCACCAATATAACTTGATCCAATAAAAACAGTGACAGTGGCTCAGTCTTGGATTGGATTATGGTCTCCAACTTTAACAGAGTCTCCTGCACAGGAACACTCCCCAGTAGTATTAATTCCACCTACCCACCCTTATAATATATAAAACTAAGCTAGTGCTAAGCAAACACCAGTATAAGCAAACCAGAGACCTATCCCACTTCTCACTTCTGCCCAACCACCCATAACAAAACTCTACAAAGCCTCAATTGGGATTCTCTAAAAATTCTCCCCCTCGACGAAACTGTTGAGTTCTTTAATTCTTCGTTTTCTCAAGATCCTAAACAATCTGTCTCCTCTTCAACAAAGGAGAGTGAAAACTAATCATGCCAACTGGCTTACTAGTCCCAATAAGCAACTCATGACTGCCTGGGACAAAGCATGGAATTTATGGCAAAGAAACAAAAACCCCTCTGACCTCACACAATATAAACAACTCTGAAATCAAGTAAAACATCTAGTCATCAAAACAAAAATGAATATTACATTAATCTACAAAATGATAAGAAGCATAACCCAAAAAAATTCTAGAGATCCATCATCTCCTTACTAAACTCGAGATTTAATAATAATCCATGTCCAACTCCAGATAAAATATCCATCCGAAGTAGCCTCACTCTTTAATTAATATTTCATAAATACCATTGCTCAACTCACTGCCAACTTCCACAAACTAACGTAGCTCCTACAAATACAACTTAAAATACTGTTACTTCCCCTTTACCCAGCTTTTCTCTGTCACCTATACCTACTGCTACTATAAAAAAAACTACTTCTTAAACCGAAACCTGCCACCGATACCCCTGACAACCTACCTCCTGAATACCTACAAATATTAGCTAAATCTATTGCCTATCCCATCAGCATACTTCTTAATAAATCTATACAGGAGTCCTATGTACCTAAAATTTAGAAAAAAGCATACATTCTCCCTTTTCATAAAGGAGGAAAATAGCGTATATGTTTCCAACTTTCAACCTATTGCCATCCTCTCACCTATCTCTAAGATCCTGGAAAAATGCATTCATAAACAACTTCTTAATTATCTGCTACACAACCAAGTACTTTCTCCCACTCAGCGTGGTTTTAGGCCAGGTCACAGTACTACCACAGTTCTTTTATCCTTCTTGGTCACAGTTAACCGTGGCTGAGATGCTGGAAAAATGATCTCCTCACTCTTTCTTGACGATTCTAAAGCCTTCTATATGGTCTCCCACCCTCTTCTTCTCACTAAACTCTCAAACTTAGGCATCACTCCCCCTACCCTAAATTGGTTCTCAAACTACCTCACAGATAGGCAACAATCAACTAATTGGCAACATTTTTTCTCCCCATTCCTCAGCACAACTACAGGTGTGCTACAAGTATCTATACTAGGGCTTCTTCTGTTCTGCATTTTTATCAACAACCTCCACACCACTCTTAGTCAAGGTGCTATAATCCAATACACAGATGATTCAACCATTGTCTGCACTGCCACTTCCACCCTGGAACTACAGCAATTCACTCAAAGTGCCCTCACTTCTACTAAAACATGGATGGCCAATAATCATGTAGTCCTAAACCCCCCCCAAAAAAATTCATGCCATTTACTATTAAAAAAACACCTCCCTAAACAAGGAGGAATTTGCTCCATCATTGAGGTTGTCCCAGATACAAAACTACTAGGTGACATCACAGATGAGAACTTAACATTTGACCTGCATATTCTCAGTAAAATCAAAAAAACACACCAAAACTGGGCATACCCTATAGATACAAATATTTCCTCAACCACTCCGCAAAACTGTCCCTAACTTCTTCCTTTCTGCTACCATCACTTCTATATGGTGCCCCTCTTCTTACCAATTTTCAGTCTTTCCTGAAAACTAAAGCTGACTTGTGCTACAATAAAATTGCAAACTTTGTGACCAATGCAAAATATTCATCTCACCATTGTGCCTCATTATGTCTACTAAACTGGCTAGAAGTCCCACATTCTCTTCCATCAACCTGCCCTGCCCTTTCTTCCCTACTCACACAGTACCATCCAAATAGACTCCAATCTGAAATTCAACTACTCTTTAACATAGAAAAAACAAACCTTTCAGCTGGTCAGATGCTCTACTCTTTTACTATTGCCAGGCTATGGGACACCCTCCCACCATCACTCAGGACTACCATTGATGCAGCTTTGTTTAAAAAATCCCAAAACCTGATACTACCCTACATCTTCATTAACTACTACTCTGTTATAACTCTTTCTCTCTCCATGCACTTTACTTAACTGTAGCACTGCTACTATTCTATCATAGGGTCAGTTATTTGGAATATGTTGCAAAAATCTAAGTAACCAACAGGTGTAACTTAATTATACTAAATATTTATTCTAACTTGTTATATTCTAATTACACAAACATTTTATCCTTGATATAGTAACCAAATAATGTGCTTACTTTTTTACCCTGCTCATCCAATTATCTTCTGCAACTCTTGCATTGTTTATACTCATTATGTTAATCTATTTTTATTATATGTATTGTGTATTGATGTATTGCATATATGTATTGATGTATTGTATATTGCATTGTGAGACATTTCTCCCTGGGCTTCCACTGAAAATAGGCTCACTACAGTCCAGTGGACCATCCTGGTAAACAAATGTAAATAAATAAATACATTTGTTTTTCATCTGACTAGTACTTAGCAGTCATGTAAAGGGTTATCATACAAAAAGTATTACATATAATGCAGGCAGTTTCTAGTCAATGCTCTGGGAAAGTTTCTTCAAAGACAGAATGTGATAGTCGCATTCAAAATGTGGCATTCATTTAAACCACTATACAACAGTAGTCACCAGAGGAAGAGGAAGTTTGCTGACATTCATTTATATGTTTACTAAGGTTAACATGGAAAAGCCATAATACTTTCCAGTTTTGATTGGAGGCAAGATTTCATTTAAATTTTGTAAAATCAGAAGGCATGAGTCTATCAAGGACTTCTTCTTTGTCTCAGGAAGCTGCCCTTGAAAGGAATTTCAAACTACATTCAGTTCATAAAACGTGGACACGTATGAAGAGAATGAAATCTCACAATTAAGAAACCTAGATTTAGGCATTAGTAGCAAGCAGGGTCTATGAGTATTCTGAGCTTTATTTATACCTGAAAAGGTACACACTTATTATGCATTTACCTCACTATCTGAATTTTGTTACAGGTGACTTTGTTCATACTTTTTTCTGAAATATGTTAAAGCCCAATACAATCTGTTTCCCAGTACCATTGCATTCTGCTGACTTTTTCACCTGGAAGCTTAAATTGGGCTTTTGGACTAACCTTCCCTCTTATACTATATAGACCAATATTTAGGGCAGGTCGATGATGCACACAATATTATTTATATGCTGATCTATTAGAATTCTATTGTACATATCAGAAATATAATTTAAACTATGTTTCTGTTTGGTTGACAAAAGGTTGATGAACAAAGTCAAACATTTCCAGTTGAACAGTTACTCTTCTGGGTATCAGAAGATGGATATTTTCAATCAGTGTTAAATTAACCTAGGGACCTCTATTATATAAAACTCCTACAAAAACTGCCTCTTTTTGAAGGTTAGCAACAGTTCTTGTCTGCTAGCTGTACTGCAAACTGGAGTATCACACAAATAAAGATATTCATTTATTTTCATTATTTCTTTCCTTTTAATTCATTTCAGTCCCACAGGGGAGCTGGATCCTTTCCTAGTACTCAGTGGGTAAAAAGCAGTAGTCCTAGATAGAGTGTTAACCCACTGCAAGATGTATAAAGACACACATACATGCCTACATTTTATTTTTAAACTAAAGACATATTCAACCAATTTTGACAATGGAAAACTGTTCAGTCAATGGAATTTTCAATCAAAGGGACAGAACTCTATATTATCATGAAAGGTCGACACACAAAATGTCAGCTAAGACATGCTGAACATTCATTTAAGCATTAACACAAATACCTGAAATGCAATAGATCAAGAAAGAAAAACAATTCCTTTTCTAATTTATAAACTATATCCCTACCAAACAATTCAGACCAAATTTATCAAAGGGTTTTTCAGGTATATGGTGAGGGATAAAGTAAGAGTTAGGGTCTGGGCTAGGATAGCATGCATTACTATGGTGGGCAAGTTCTTCCTTTAATCATAAACTCACAAAACCAAGCATAAATCTGTCAGCAGATGGATAGCCAATTGGCTCACAGACAGGCCTCGTGGTTAAAGTTGGTGAATCCAGATTCAGCAAGAGGCCATTTACTAGCGGTGTGTCACAGGGCTCAGTGCTGGGACCACTCCTGTTTGGAATATACTACTCTAAAGTCAAGGCCAATGTGGAACGCCTCTGGATGACAAAGTTTGCTGATGACTGGTAGATGGAGACAATCACTGACCCCCCCCCCCAATGATGTAGATATCCCTCAGGGGGGTCTAGATCAGACAAATGATTGGTGCCAGTACCATGGCCTAAAACTAAATGCAAAAAAATGCATTATCCTACCCCTTGGGAAGTCAAATAATGCTGCAAATTACATCATCAGTAGCACACCCCTTACAGTAGACCCAGAGGTGAGAGATCTAGGTACAAAAATATATAGTAGTCTAAACTTTGACTGCCATGTATCTACGGTGGTGAGGAAACCCTTTCAAGTGGCACAACCAGATGCAAGGCAATTATAGTCCTGCTGTACTCGCCCCTCATTAGACCAATAACTGAGTACAATATGCCATTTGTCATGTACTTGACTAGGCACTTACAGCAGCTGGAGTGATCTCAGAGATTCTTTGCAAAGAAAATACAGGGTGTAAACAAAATGAACTATGCAGATAGACTAAATGCACTATCTCTTTACTCTGTCTCCTACCAAAAATGAAGGAATGACCTATGCCTGACCTACAAGGCACTCACAAATCCAGCCCTGATAGAGCTGCTACACATCTGCAAGTCAAACAGCATGAGGGTCATCTGATTTAGGGATCTAAACTTAGTTAGTGACTCAAACAAAACATGCTGGAGAGACAGATATGTGTCTCAAGAGATTGCCCCTTCTTTGGAACAGGCTTCCTATTCACATTAAGCATAACCCTTCCCTAGTCTTCTTCAAACAAAATTTGGATTAATGGATGGGGAATTGTTAATTCACACCTGGGGTAGTGCCTGTGTCCCCTATGAACAAGGTCATTCTTTAAGATACTCAATGCACAGGCACAAATCCATGCCATCCTCTTTCCCCTAGGAGCCATGTATTGGGTAAAATTGGATTATATTTGCCAGTCTTGTAAGGGCACTTAAGCTGTTAACCTAGTAATATCCTTTGAACTTATGAACCTATAAACTGTGACACAACATATGTGTCGCTCACTAGGTCAGGAAGAAACAGGTGAACATTGCAGGTTCTTGTTCAAGCAGCTTTATTATATACAAACACATCAATGAAGTTAAGTAGCTTTAATTTATAAACAAACTAGCTATCATGCACATAGATGTTAACACTCTGGCTGCACCTTCAAAATGGCACTGAAGATAACAGGTGCTTGGTATTTATATGCACACACAGACATTGGAAATGCTTCTTAAAGGTACACTACACCTGGTATTCTACATCCTCCCTCTTTGAGAAATGAATCAGGCATTGTCACTGGAATTAATAAATATGCAATTTACACAGGAATAATTTTTATCATGCAATTATACAAAGCTAGGTGCATGTATACAACTATGTCCAAGTTGCTGTGTATTTCACACTAGACTTTGAGATGCAACCATATCGTGTGACATAAAATTTGGGATTTGGTTTAGCAACTGAAATTGTCTATGCTCACTGTTCAATATTAAGAACCTTGGGACCATCTGCCAGAACAGTATCAGGAGTCAAGACATGTTCTGGAATAGGAATATCATCTGGATTGCTCTGAGAGTTAGTCTTTATCACAGGTATGATGCTGTGATTTCAGTTCTGCTACAGGAAGAAGATGTCTGAGATTTCTCCTGTACTCCACACCCTCGGATCTAACAAAATAGGATCTTTGCTCTGCACATATACTCGTTACTTGACCAATCTGATCGAAACCTTTCACCATTTGTATCTTCACTGTCTCTCCTTCTTTCAATCGATGAAGAAATCTGCTCTATTTGTCATAGCTGGATTTTTGAAAAGAACACTTTTTAAATAACTGGGCTGTAATGGCTTTGTTGTGATTAGGTTTAGGCCTCAATAAACTAAAAGTAATAGGCAGTGTTGTTCTGGTTTGCCTGGATAGAAGTCTGTGAGCAGGTGAGCCAAGTATATCATCATGGCGTATATTTCTGAAATTCAGTAAATTCAAAAAAGCATTGGAATTATCACGCTTTGACTTCTCAAGTAATTGCTATGCACTCTGTACTGCATGTTCAGCAAGTCCATTTGATTGTGGATACTCTGGATAACTAGTAACATATGAAGTCCCACTCTCTTGCAAATTTTTGAAACAATTGACTGGTAAATTGGGTCACTGATTAATTTCGTGAACTGCCATGGACTGTGAAATGACATTTCAACTTAATAACTTAGACTGTAGTAGAACTTAGATTAGGTAGTAGATCGATCTCAAACCAATTCAAATAAGAGTCTACCAGTACTAAGCAATGTTGATTGTTCCACTTGAATATGTCAGTAGCTACTATTGACCAAGGTAGTTCAGGGATTTGACTTAGCTGAAGTGGCTCTTTTTGCAAATGCGGTTTAGTACTATTACACACTGAACAGGAAGAAAGTACTTTATCATTTTCTTTCACTAGGGAAGTCCAAAACACAAGTCCTTTCACTCTTCTATTAGTAGATTCAGAACCTGGGTGACCACAATGCAAAATCTGGATATACTCTTGTTGTAAGGAAGCAGAAATAACAATTGTAGGACCTTTGAAAATAATGAAGATATTTAAATGCTTTCTGATGCTGTTCTAGCCATGCCCATGTAATATTTTTACATGTGAGCTCTCTCAAAGGTGCTGTCAATTCACTGTGGTCTGGTATAAACTTGCCTAAATAGTTGACCATGTCAAGAAAACATTGTAGACCTTGCACATTATCTGGTGCTGGCATTTCAAGAATGGCTGCTTGCTTCGATGGGTCTGGTCTCAAACCAATACTTGTAAATAAATGACCTACATATGTATCTTCTGATAGTCTGAATTTACACTTCACAGGATTGAGCTTTAAGTTCATTTCACGTGGTCTGTCTAGAACTCTCTTAAGATTTCTGTCATGCTCTGCCTCACCATTGCCTCTGACCAATAAATCATCTACTATTATGGAACAAGGATAACCTGGAAAAATTTTCTCCATTGCATGCTGAAAGAATTCACTTGCAGAGTTTATTCCAAATGGCATCCTGAGGAATCTGTATCTTCCAAATGGGGTACTGAATGTAGTCAGTAGTGAAGATTTGCAATCAAACATCACTTGCTAAAATTAACTCTTTGCATCCAAGACAGAAAAAACAGTGGCATTCATTATCAGGGCTATGACTTCTTTGACTGTATGCATAGGATGATGGAGTCTCTTCAATGCTTTGTTCAAATCTCTTGGGTTAGTGCTTATTTTGATTTCATCTGAGCCTTTTTTATGGGCTGTTATCATGGATGACACCCATTCGGTAGGTTGTGTAACTGGACAAATTACACCTTGTTGCACCATTTTATCCAACTGAGCTTTGACTTTATGCATGCCTATAGGAACTCTTCTTGCTGGTCTTACCACTGGACTAATCTCTGGGTCTAGTTTCATAGAATACACCGCTGGAAGTTTGCCCAACGTGTCATCAAAAACATCAGCATACTCTGAAAAAATAGTGTTAGTAAAGCTGGAACTGGGACACATGCTTATTTGATTAACTTCTTTCATAAATGAAAGCAGATTCATTCTCAAACTGTCCCTGAGACCCAATAATGACTGCACATGTCTTCAAACTACATAGAATAATAGGCTATAACAGTTCTTGGCCACATAACATGAAAGCACTACTGAGCCTTCAATTTGAATTTCTTCACCTCCAATAGCAACACGTTTTGCCCAACTAATCACATTTAGTTGTTCACCATCTCTGACCCTTGCAAAAGTATCTGCAGATATAACATTACACTTTGAACCAATGTATACTTTGAGCTCCGTGGATTTACTATTGATCTGGGTGGTACAAAACACTTCATTTCTTGCCAATAAATCAACTGCATCAATCTTTTCATCAATCACTGATACATCATCTATATAGAAAGTGGACTGCTGCAGGTTTACTTGATCAACTTGCTTTTTTGAGTGACCCTTCTTTGTAACTGTGTTAGGTGTATTTGATTTACAAAATCTTTGAAAATGGTTCCATTTCTTACATTTGTGACATTGCTGACCAAATGCAATGCACTTTTCTCTTCTGAACTCATGGTTGGCACCAAAATTGTGACAGATAACAATAAAGCTTGATTTGGGTTTCACCGATTCACCCTTATACTGTACTGAGCAGTGTGTTCTGCACTGGATAACATTGGTTCTGCACTGAGCATGCTCCTTTAACTAAACTGGTCTTGGAATTTGCTAGAAGACTATGGGTTTTACCTGGAAGTCACACAGGGACTGCTGCTACCATTTGCTTAGGCCTGCTTTTGTCTGTCTCATGCTGAATGCTGTCTACATTATCTCTGGAGCTTGTTGAAACCATGCTGTTATCATTAGCAAGCATACTCGTGTGCCTCTCTGTAACTTCATTATCTGACAAATCTCGATGGCTTTGCTCAGTGTCAAGTCACTGTCATGAAGCAAAATCTTTCTCAGAGCAGCATTATTAATACCACATGAGTCTGTCCTTTATTATCTCATCTTTTAAATCACCAAACTGACACGTTTAACTTTGTTTCTTAGGTCAGTAATGTAAGCTACAAAAGTTTCTCCATGATTTTGATCTCTCATGTAAAACAAATGGCTCTCTAATGTAATATTAGTCTGGGGGTTACACATTTCTCTGAATTTAAGCTTCAAATAATACGAGTTTCTCCTACACCTTCATACACTGCTGGTGCACATACAAATGAACGCTCCCTCTCAATGGCCCCTAGGTTTAGCAAAATGAATGCCCTGGTGCATGCATCTTTATCAGAATAAGCTGATTGTATAAATATATCATACTCTTGCTCAAATATTTTCTAATTCTCTGCAATATTCTGATCAAATAGAAGTTTTTGTGGCTTGTGAAATTTGTCTGCCATATTAACATATCTTAGTGAAGAATTTTGCAAATATGCATGAACATATATACTTGTATTTACACATACATATGTGCCTGAAATTTATGCCAGTACTTGCAACAGCACAATAAGCCTCTGTATAACTGAACTTTATGAAACAAGTCTCCTGGGCACTGTAGTACTCTGAAATCACTTTACTGTAAAGTCACTTATCTTGAAATTATTTCACTATACAAACCATTTATCTCGAAATCACTTGACTGTAAAAGTCATTTATCATCTTTTTAAGAAACCTTTTGAATAACTGCATAGTGCAAATCAACTGGACAACAGAAGCTGTGGGCAAGAAACATTTCAAAGCAACTGTACTTTACAAATAAACTATTCCAAAGTAATTAGAATTTGTGAATAAACTGGTTTGAAGTAATTATAATTTGCGAATGAACTGGGCAGAAGTAGGGCAGAGTGAGAAACTCTTCGAAATAACTGCACTTTGCAAATAACAGCACACGACACACTGAAATTTCCAAAATGTCTGCACTTTGCCAAATACCCTGTACAGTGCAAGAAACACTCTATAATAGCAGCACTCTGCGAATAGACACGTCCATGCACAAGAATTGTCTCAAAATAGCTGCATTTGACTGCACTTCATGAAATACTTGGACTTTGCACACAAACAATTCTTCAGAATAAATGCACAGTAAAAAACACACATTGTAAGCACTTTAACACACTTTGAGACACTTTGAATGACTCTAGTTATGCTACTCAAGGCTCCAGTCAATGAGCAGTAGTAATTTCTGCCAAAACATGGTAATTTGCCAAAACACATGCAGTCACCTTGTTTTATTTATTCTCAATGTGCCTTTTTTTGCCCCTTCTGTTATATTCGTTTTGCTCATTTAATCTCTTTTCATGCCTATTATACTTTCTTGTGCTCGTTTTAACTATAAACATGCTCATTTTACTTTAAACATGCTTGTTTTAGCAAAAAACCTTGCTTCAAACTTTTTTTTTTATTAATGAGCTTTTTATGCTTCTTTTTTGCTTAATAAATGTTTCTGTGCTATTCATTTGCTCACACAGACTTTAGAAATGCTTCTTAAAGGTACATCACACCTGTTATGCTACAATATGTGATTTTAATGGCAGTCTTTAGAATAGTTACGACATCTTCAGTGGGACTTATTTTCACTTAATGTAAGTGCATTCATGTTTGTTACTTTTTTCATTTTTCTCTCAATTCTAATATGTTGAATACTAATTTAGATACTGGTATATAATATGTTAAGCAATGCTCTTTTTCTCCTAGATTTGAATCTCAACAAAATCATTTTGTAAACAATAGAAAAATATTTGTTTCCTTTTTTTGTCAGTATTCCAGCTTCCTTACTAATACTTGAGTTTGTATGTGTGTGTGTGTGTGTGTGTGTGTGTGTGTGTGTGTGTGTGTGTGTGTGTGTGTGTGTGTGTGTGTGTGTCTGCGTGTGTAAGTTTGTGTGACATTTTCTTGTGTATGTAAGAAATCCTGAGAGAGAGAGAATTTCTTAATAAAATGCCTGCGAGCTCAAACTGTTAGAGTTAAAGTTTTCTCACTGAAACAAATACATTTTCAGTGGTGAGTGTACTTAGTAATATTTTTGAAGAAATAGACTGTAACACACT
The DNA here is from genome assembly GCF_019279795.1 of Protopterus annectens. Classification (NCBI taxonomy): domain Eukaryota; kingdom Metazoa; phylum Chordata; order Ceratodontiformes; family Protopteridae; genus Protopterus; species Protopterus annectens. The sequence continues at coordinate 953,118,767 of NC_056748.1, read as the reverse complement.
AGTGTATTTTCATTGGTCAGTGTGTTTAGTACTTCTAAAAGAAAAACAATTGCTGTAACTTAACAGGTCATATCCAAGGATGTCATTATTTTTTGCAGTCATGCAACACAACATGTATATACGCATAATGCACAATGCAACGCATTGACATTAACTCTTGCATGCTCACTTTTTATATCTTAATTTATATTCATCCAGTGTTGTGGCAGTTTTTAGAGGGTATGGCCTTTGCATACCATGTTTGAGTTAAGAATGTGAGAAAATCTGTAAGATAAACAAAGGCATGTATTTATAAAGTATAGGAGAGAGTGAAAATTAAAAGCTTGCACAATACAGACAACAGACACAAGTGTAATGCCAAGAAATCCATCTTAATCAATCTGTCCTACAGGCAATCAGAAATGTGTGCCTTGGAGCTCTGACAAAATATCTGGAAGCACTTTTATGCCTCCTGAAATTCAAGAGCATTTGTTGTAAAAGTCTGCACTTAAACATCTTGTCAAGTTTATGTTATGGCACAAAGGTTAAGGAGTGCTCTGCAAATCATAAATCAATACATTCACCCCAACAGCACACAAGTGCTACTGTCATATCCTCCTGTCAGAATGACGCAAATGTAAATCCATCATCACATCTTAACATTTCACTGTTTTTGTTCTTTCACCTTCACTGACCTCAAATCTACAGTTAACAACATACAGTATTATGCTTGATCTGTAAAGGATGACATAATTTTTTACAAGAGCTCTGGAACAAGGAATTCAGCTTGAGATAATCAGTTAAGATCAAAGGGACATTCATATTAGTTTGCAGTATGTAAGAATACGCGTTCATGAGAGGTAAAGCAATCACATAACACTTGGTTTAACATGTTCACATTACTTTTTTATTTTAAATTAGATAATAAGATATCTGTCAAAAGCTGCTGCAAAGAATGTTGTACTGACTTCATCATCAGGAATATCTCACTTATTTACTTTACATGAGAAGTTAGCAATCACGGTTTCTAACCCAGATTCCACTGATTCCTTTGGTTCTCGGTATTCTGTTATTTTCTTCATGTAAGAAGTTAAAAGTTTTGTCTGATTCAAGTTTTTCTGCTTGATTAAATTTTTTCAAGCATCTTATTAAATTTACACATATGACAAAGGCAATCTTACATTTATATAAATGAAAAACATACAAAATTATATCACTTTAGTTGCAAACAGTTTACATCACAGACACCATTGAAACAACTGTAGTTGTAAACATTATACATCACTTATAAACAAACCATCCAGTCACTGTCAGTTAAGCATTATATGGCTCATTCAAATCCTGTCTCTTAAACCTCATTCCTGCTCTGCATATATTGTTCCCACAATTCACATTTTTTTCCTATGTGGTTTGCGCCTTCCCTTTTCTAAAGATCCCAATTCCAGTTGTTTTATCTCTGTTACTATATTCACTTCTTCTAGGAAAGCTGGTCTAGACTTTGATTCCCATTTTCTAGTTATTGCTTTTTTGTCAACCACCATAATTAGAATCAGTAAGGCTTTACTATGTCTAGGCAATTCTGATTGTGTAGCATAACTCAAAAAGTCAATTCCCCAGTCAATCCAATCTGCTCACCCAGCATCTCTAACAGAGTGGTCAGCAGGGAATCCCAAAAGTCTGCCAGCTCATCACACTTCCAAAAAATATGTTCCCAGCCCTCTCTTTCTTGCCTGTCACACCTCCAACATTTGCTATCCACCTAAGTAAAAATTCTTTGGAGTCTACTTGGGGTATAAAAATACCCATGAAAACACTTCCAGACAAAAATCCTAAATCTTCTAGACTTTGTTGCATATTTGGTAGATATACATATACCCCCCATTGTCTCTTTGTGAATTGCCAATCCTTTCTATGCTCCTCTGATTGATTCTTATAATTTTTATGTTTATCAATGATTTAATTTCAATACCTAGTAGAGATAGTGCAATTCTCATTGCTGCAGCTTCTGTTTACTGTTACAAACCAGTTTCATGATGTGAATTTTTTTTTAATTCACTTGCAGTTGAGTTCTGTTTTGTTACAGTCTAGGAGATGATGTTTCACATGTACTTGATGCTGCCTTTGTCACAATAATAGAGAAGGAATTTATTACACACACATATACACACACAAATATATACATACATACACACATTTGTTGTCTGTGGTATTGGCCTACCATGTGTTACAGTTATATTGCTATATTGCTTAATTGATATTCCATGGTAGAGCACATATCTCCATAGACTGAAGTCTGGTTAAGTGACTTGTTCACTCACACCGTTAAGCAATGGAGGCTGAGGGAATCAAACCTTGCACCATTAGACTACAAAAAAAAAAACATATGCCTATGTAAACACTTCCAGACAAAAATCTTAAATCTTCTAGACTTTGTTGCATATTTGGTAGATATACACATATCCCCCCATTGTCTCTTTGTGAATTGCTTATCCAGTTTCTAACCAGTTTAATCAGTACTAACCAGTTTCATGATGTGAAAATTATTTTTTAATTCACTTGCAGCAGAGTTCTGTATTGTTACAGCCTAGGAGATGACGTTTCACATGTACTTGACACTGCCTTTGTCACAATAATAGAGAAGGAATGTATTGCACACACATACACACAAATATATACATACATACATGCACACCTTTTTTTCTCTGAGGTATTGGCCTACCATGTATTACAGTTAAGCAGAATATCTTGTGTATTTATTTATTTTTTATATTTGTTTTCCATGGTAGAGCACATATCTCCATGGACCGAAGTCTGGTTAAGTGACTTGCGCAGCCATGCCATTAAGCAATGGAGACTGAGGGAAATCAAACCTTGCACCATTAGACTACAAGAAACAGCTTCTTAACAGCTTCTTAACCCTCTAAGCCAACTGAAAAAAGTATTAACCATTTGTGATTCACTGCACTGAGGTATAGATATTATACAAACAACTTCTAGGCAAAAAAAAAAAAAAAAGAAAAATACTCAAGCTTTTTGCACTCCAACTGTCTTTATATGGAGGTCCTGACAGCTGGAACGTGAGAAGGGTGCCCTTTTAGCTGTATAAAGCTGGCCAGTTACAGGCAGTAGGAACCAGATAGCTTAGGCTACTACAATAGTAATCTATATGCTAAACACCATGTTTAATCTCAGTCCGAAAGCCTAAATACATAAGCAATAGATGTATCACTTTAAGAAAGTCACTGCATTTTCCCTTATTAATTAAAGTGAAAATTCCCAATTTCTTTTTTGAGTAAGTTGGAATTTGTCAAATAGTCCAACCAGATGATGTGAGATTGTAGTATTGTGGGGCAATTAAACACAAATGGCTAAAACTATTGACTTCAACCTGTAGGCATGACATGGTTCTCTTGGTCTCTAGTTGCATACTGGAACTCAAGAAAGTTGCTCATCTAGGCAGTGCTTAAGGGTCACCCACTTCTTTAGTGACATCAGTGGTTAATAAAGGAATTGACAAGTGTTTTGAAGTCATCCTGTAAGTTGGAAAAGACACCTGGTAACCCTTATATTCATGTATTTTTTAAACTAGCAATACCAGCTGCTGACCAATTAGTCTGCTTCTTGGCTCATCTAGGCAACCAAAAAAATGACCATCTACAGAACTCTTGGTATTCTTTGCATCTCACTGATAGTTAAAGAAATCCTCAACATTTGTCACATAAACTGAACCGGTGCAATGATGTGGATATAGGTCACTATGGTACACTAAAAGGACGTCTGTTTAATGAATCTGCTTCCATTCTAAGAAATTCCAATATGTTATTTAACTCTGGCTTTGCTGCACTTTTAGAGTTTATGGACTTCAGTGGTGCTCTAAATAGAATAAAAGATATAAACTAATTACAATTGTGTGGAAGCATGAAATTAATATATATAAAGAACATAGGGATTAGACCTTCATCTAAAAGTAGGTAATGAAAGGTGAGGAAGACAATACGCTAACAACCTGAATATGGCAGACACGTGCTTTGTTTGCAATACCACATCAGTGAGTTCTGCCTGATTATGCTACACTGATAACTGCTGTTTTATGCCCTTAAAGTTCATTAACATTTTTTACCTTCAACTGTTTTATTTGGATACAGATATAAAAAGATGAATTTAAGCATTAGGGAGATAAAATATTCTGACTCAGTGTTGTTTGCATTTACAAGAATGTGCTAGAAAACAAGTAATTATTATCACTGAATAAGACAGCTTGTACTCTGTTGCTAAAGTTTGCAAACCATCCACTGTGCACCTATATAGATTTCTAAACTCCAGCTGAATTCTTATGAATAACAAAATCAATTATAAATTGCACAGTTATTAGCTCTATAATGTTTGCAACAGAACATGGAATAATATATAAAAAGGAATACAGTGCAGGCAATAAGTAGTAGTAATTCTGTTATATATTAGTTTGATTAGGAGCAACCTGGAAGACTGTGCACAAATCAGGTGCTATTTAGAAATTACCCATAATAGCAACATAATGGGAATTCAAAAATATCTAGATAGTATTTCAGATGTAGTAGAGAAAGAATGAAATACTAAATTAAATATTAAACACTGTGGAGCACACCTTATGTACAATGAACTATAAAATGATTATTTGGCATTATGTTTAGGGATACATTGGTGTTTGTTGATGCAAGATGCTTAACATAATAATCACCACATGGGCAAAGTTGTACATTGAGTCATTGCCTCATGGGCAGTGCCATACAGTATGGGTCATTACCACATTGGCAATGTTGCACAAATGAATTATTGTCACATTGGCTATGCTGTCCATAAAAGTCACCACCACAAAAGAAATGCTGTACATTGTACATTGTACATGAGTTATCACCACATGGACACTGCTGTACATAAGAGTCATATCACTACATAGACAATGCACACCATCAGTGATGTGCATAAGATTCATTACCCCATGGGCAAAGCTGTACACAAGATTCAGCACCACATGGTTAGTGCTGTACATAAGAGTCTTAACCACCTGGACAATGCTGCACAGAAGAGTCCGCACCACAAAGGTAATGTTGAACATAAAATCATCTCCACATGGACAATAATGTATATTAAGACTTATTACATGAGTAATGCTGTACATAAGTCAGCACCATATAGGTGATGCTGTACATCATAAACATCACCACGCAATCAATGCTGTATGAAAGAGTCATTTCCACATGGGTGATGCTGTATATAAAAGTTATCACCACATGGTTAGTGCTATACAGAAGAGTTATTTCCATGTTGGCAATGCTATTTACAAGAGTCATTACTACATGGACTGTGCTGTGCAGTATTGGTCATCATCACCTGGACAATGCTGCACATAAGAGTCATCACCTCATGGACTATGTCATTCATAAGAGCCAGCTTCACAAAATAATTGATCTACATAAAAGTCAATACCACATAGGCAATGCTGTGTATAAGTATTATTGCTACATAGGCAGTGCTGTCTATAAACATTGTCACTACATGGACAGTGCTGCACATAGGAGTCATCACCACATGCTTAGTGCTGTACATAAGTCATCCTTACATGGACAATGCTGTTAATCACAATCATCACATGGACAATGATGCACATTAAAAGTTATTACCACATGGGTAATGCTGTAAATAAGAGTCATCACCCCAAGATCAATGTTGTACATAAGAGTCATCACCACTAGCTATCACCTCATGGGAAATGCTGCACATATTAGTTGTTACCAATGACCAATGCTGCACATTAAGACCTGTCACCACACTCATATATAAAAGCTGTCACCACATAGACAATGCCATACAAAAGAGTTGTCACTGCATGGCTGATGTACATTAAAAGCTGTCATGATGTGGACAATGCTGCACATTAAAAGTAATCACTCTATAGGCACCTCATGGACAATGTTGCAAACTAAAAGTCATTACCACCTGTGTAATGCTGCACATAATCTTCACTACCTGGGCTATTCTGTATGTAAGTGACAACACCACAGCAATTCATTTTATAAGTCATGGTCCTATTAATGCCTTTGTACTTGAATACTTATTCCTTATACTAAATATTATGTCATGTTTCCATATTTTATACATGTGTATAACACTTGCTTATAACTCATCTTTGCCAATGTATATTTACTTTTTGATAACTCTTACTCATTGCCAATGTGCTAGCACACAGATGTTTCCTAATTATGTATTTATTCCTATTTTTATTCTATATTCTATGTTATATCCTGCTCACTGTGTCTAGGCCATGGCTGAAATGAGTCAAAGGACCAGCCTCCTTCCTTCTGAACAAAAGTAAATAAATAAATGTTGCACATAAGAGTGGTCACCACATGGGACTCTATTGGAACTGAAATGAGATTCAGAAATATTTTCATCAAGTTTAATCCTCATATCCAGCCCATTGCTGCAGAGGCAGAATAATTGCTTGTGATGGCTGTGTTCTACATGAATTACAAAGTGAACTGACATCACATCTGTGTATCCTGCTCACTCACAGCCTCACCTCAGGCTTTGTCCCTACCGAATGGCGCACTGCTACAGTCATCCCTCTCCATAAAGGAGGAGCGACTATAGACCCTGAAAATTATCACCCCATTAGCCTGATGAGTCTGATATGTAAGGCTATGGAGCGTATCATCATGGACCTAATTAACAAGGATATAGGGAATCTCCAAACTCTAGATTCCACGCAATCTGGTTTTGTGAAAGGTAGATCATGCCTGCTCAACCTGGTTGACTACTTTGAGTCAGTTGCCAAAGTTGTGGATGAGGGTAAGGCAGTTCATACAGCCTACCTCGATCTGGCCAAGGCCTTTAATACCATTCCTCACTCAGGAATTATTGATAAACTCCCCAAACTAGGCATCAACCCCTATATCATTAGGTGGGTTGCAAACTGGCTCACAGATAGAACCCACAGTGTGAAAATAGTGGACTCCAAGTCAGACTGACGACCAGTCATGCATGGAGTCCCACAGGAATCGGTCCTGGGTCCTGTCTTGTTTGGCATCTACTTCTCAGAAGTCCAGGCCAACAAGGAGGGACTCTGGGTGACCAAATTCTCAGGCAACTGCAAGCTGGGAGCCATTATTAACTCTCCAAGTGATGCAGACATCCTACAGAAAGGCCTCACTGAGACCAATGACTGGTGTCAAAACCATGGCCTTAAGCTTAATGCCAAAAAAATATGTCATCATCCCCTTTGGGAAAAACTCAGTTCCCACTAATTACCACATCGTTAGGAGCCCACTGAATACTGAAGGTGTTATAAGAGATTTGGGGACACAGGTTGACAGCAACCTCTCCTTCGACTACCACATTGCCACTGTGGTCAGAAAGTCCTTCTATGTTGCACATCTCATTACCAAGGGTTTTGCATCCAGGAAGAAAGAGGTCATCATTTCTCTCTACTCTTCCCTCATTAGACCAATCATAGAGTATAATGCCCCATTTGGCATGTACCTCACTATACACCTGCAACAGCTGGAGAGGCCACAAAAGTACCTCACAAATAATATCCTAGGCCTTAAACACATGTCCTACATGAACAGGCTCAAAAAACTCCAGATATTCTCTGTCTCATATCATCTACTAAGAGGTGATCACTGCTTGACTTACAAAGCTATGTCTGACCCAGCTCTGTTAGAAATGCTAAATCTAAAGAAATCCCAATCCCTCTGCACCACATGCTTCAGAGACCTCAGCCTCATTGCCACAATCAACAGAACATGCTGGAGGGACAGGTTCATAACCCAGAGACTGCCCATGCTCTGGAATAGACTTCCCATACATTTCAAGCAGAGCACCTCACTGGCCCACTTCAAGAGAAATCTTGATGAGTGGATGGGAAATAGAAAGTTCACCCCAGGGATCACTCCAGTGGCTCTACTTGATAGAGGCACTGGGAACTAATGTTGGGTGGTACAATGCCAGGGCAGTTCTATGGGCTAGGGTGTAAAGGTTCCAGGGCCATTAGCTTAGTACACACCTATGAACCTATGAACCTATGTTGCTGACCTGGAGTTGATTAGTGACCTATAGGTTCATAGGTGAGCACTAAGCTAGCTGCCCTTTCAGACCATTTTTAGCCTGACCAATTATTTTTCTGCTCAAATTAACTTATCCCATTTGGTTAGAGATTAGCCTTATCCATCTCATGGTCGATACTTATATATTTTACCCCAATGAGAATAACTGTGATCATAACACAGATAATTTGAGATAACCCATGCATGGGATAAGCATTTAGTAGCTGCCTCTGTCCATTAGAAGTACAGGGGGCAGTCCTAGTGTAAAGTTTCTGTTTACCATCCATAAATCCAAGTTGTGCTTGAATATGGACAGGAGGGTCTACCTGATAACACCGACATGCCAAAACACCAACAAAATAACCGACATGGCAAAACCGAAAGTTCAAAAACACGAAACTTCACATGCCCGACAAACCACAATCCTGACAATGAACAAAACAAATAACTTTCCTGAAAAATACACACACAACACAAGCACACCAAAAACCTTACAAACCTAAACTAAATCTTACATACACAACTATATATGCACTAACCTTAACCCAAACCCTAACCCTAAGGTTCGTCACTATGGCACACTTACCTAACCCGCACACTAACCCTAACTCACTTAATCCGCCCCTAACCCTTAAGTCTGTCACTATCACACACTTACCTTACCCACACCCTAACCCTAACTCACTTAACCCACCCCTAAACCTAAAGTCCGTCACTATCACACACTTACCTCACCCACACCCTACCCTAATGCCCGTCTCTATCACACATTTACCTTACTCACACCCTGACCCTAATGTCCGTCCCTATTGCACACTTACCTTAACATGTCGGTGTTCTCAGCGTCGGGATTCTCAACTGTTGGTCTTCTCTGTTGTTGATCTTCCGGTGTCGGTTATCTCGCTGTCGGTCATTTGCAGTTTCTATTAATTCAGGTAGACCCAGACAGGGATAAGCTTTGTTTTATGTTGATGGGGGGTCTGTTTCAGAGCAGTAGCATCCTCTGAGTGATATACCTGTCCCTCCAAACCATTCTGATGATGCTGCAGAAGAGGTTTAGATTCTTAGACCAGGTATTTCTTATGCCATTTGACTTGCTGATGTGTAGTAAATCCATTACTACTGGAATAGATGATGCCTTGTATGCCAGACTCCTATTAAGTCTGTAGGATACTGAGTATAGTGACAGAGCTTTGAGTCAGTCTGTATCGGACATGTTGTTTAGGCTTGTATCCTTTTTGTAAGGTATCTATGTGGGAGTTCCAGTTGTTGCATGTATATGGGCAGATACATGCCAAAGGAGGCATTATATTCAATGACTGAACTAATGAGGGCTGAGTATAGAGAGACAATGACATACCTAGATCTAGACACAATCCTTTGTTAACAAGCTATGCAATATAGAAGGGCTTTTTTACAACATTAGACACATTAGTAAATGTTAGGGCACTATTCACATAAGCTTCCAAATCCTGAACAAGTGGGTCAGTTCTTAGGTGCGTATTCTTATTGTGGTCATTCCCTGGGATAGATCACTTCCCTAAGCATACAATAATGCATTTTTTGGCATTTAGTTTCAATCCATGATTTTGGTACTAGTTATTTATTTTGGACATACTTTTCTGCAGCATGGCAAAGTCATTTGTCATTTGGAGATTCAGTGACTGCTTTAGCTTGCAGTCATCTGCAAACTTATTCAGCCAGAGCCTTTTGTTATTGATTTTTACTTCAGAAAAGTAGCTGCCAAACAGGGGAGGCCCCAGCACAGAACCCTGGGGGACCTCACTTGTGACTGGTCTCTTTGCAGATGTAACTTCTACTCTTTTGATTTCCTGCATCCTATCTGTGAGCCAGTTGACAATCCAGTGGGTGGCATAGGGGTTTAGTCCTTGTATATTTAGCTTTTCTACTATGCCTGAGTGAAGAATTGTATCAAAAGCTTTGTCCATGTCAGTGTATGTGGTGCATACCATTTTTCTTCATCCATTGCTTTGGTGACCTTTTTAAAAAAATCTACCAGGCTGAGTAAGCATGACCTGACCTTGATGAATCCAAATTGAAACAGATGCAGTGTTTAGAGGTTCCCTATGTTCTGATTGATTAGTCCCATAATAAGTCTTTCCATGGCTTTGCATATAAGGCTGGTCATCCTTATGGGTCTTGAATTGCCTGGGTCTGTGGAAGGTCTTCCCTTATGCAGGGGAATGACTGAAGCTGTTCTCCATTTACTTGGTATAAAACCTGTATGGAGGCTGAGACTGAAAGTGTTGTTAGGGTGTGACTAAATCATGCTTCACGCTATTTAAGATGTATCCAGGGATATTGTCAGGATGCATTGATGCAGTGTTTTTAGCTGTTGATAGCACTTTTAGGACTTGAGCTTGTGTGGACTGCTGAGTTTTGTTTTTGACATTACAAATATGACTAAAAAATGGCTTATGATTGTCTTTGGTAGCAATTTTATCCTTACACTTGGCTTTAGTGGATTTTATTAAGCTCCTGAGTTGTTTGTTTATTTCAGTGACTATGGCTCTAACATTCTGGGAATTACTCTATTTTTTTACTTTTGGTCAAAATTCTTTTCTTTTCATTACAATTCTTGTTGATATAATGAGGCCACCATGTGAGTTTGTTTCTGGGGTTTGCCCTGCATTTGTTCCTATGGGATGCAGCTGCATATGGGCAGCTGTTTACATGCTGGTGTAGTATGGTGGTGTACATTTTTGCATAGGTATGAGGCAGTAGGGCTGCTTGGGGAGGTATGCTTGATCAGCCAATGTCTGTTTCGTGTATTTAAGTGGACAGTATGAGTTTTTGCAGCAATGCTTCTTCTCTTATTAAGGCTAGAAAGCAGTATTAGTACAAGTATATATGTAGAAAGAGAGGAGGGTAGATGTCAACATGTCATTGAAGGCAGGTCCCATGTACACATGTATATGTTATTTCATCTCTCTGTTCTCTGGGAAGCCTAAAATATAAAGAAAAAACCCTGACATCATGAGTGGATGACATAACCCTGACATCATGAGTGAATGACATAACCCTGACATCATGAGTGGATGACATAACCCTGACATCATGAGTGGATGACATAACCCTGACATCATGAGTGGATGACATAACCCTGACATCATGAGTGGATGACATAACCCTGACACCATGAGTGGATGACATAAGGCTAGGACTCCTTGTCCCCTCTCCCTCTACAAACGTAAAGCCAGTTAGAGGAGGATGGAGAAAGGAGATGGAATGATCCCTGACGATAGTCATCCTTACTGAAGGGGCTAACAAAAAAAAAGGAAGTTAAGTTAATTCATTGATGACTGGTGTTAATTCATTGATGATTGACTCACTGATCATTTTCGTGATAGCTAAAATGCCTGTAACCTATGTTATATCACTCCATTTTCCATATAGTTTCTTGTGGGTGAGTTAGCATCCTAATGGCAGGGAACAGGGTGCAGGGTGTCTTTGCTTCTTTTCTTGTATGGTATACTTAAATTTCTTTATTTCCAACACATGCTATGTTAAGCAGACATGTAAGTGTACTCCCACATGCATATGCTGCATTGTTCCACAAAAAGATAGCCAAGTGGCAATGAAACCTCCATACTTTCCCCAGTAAAGGACAATTGTCATGCAAGCACTTTTTTCTTATCATCCACTGCTATATATTTGGTTTCCATGCTGATAACTGCATCAAGGTCAAAGGTTGTGTGGAGAAGAATCCTGACTCTGCAGTGTTGGGGATGGTTGAAATTTTACTGCATGAAAACATGATTGTACTTTTCATAACTCACACACACACACACACACACACACACACACACACACACACACACACACACACACACACACACACACACACACACACACACACCATTTATTAATATGTTTTATGAACCAGTATCTTGCAGCATAGGCTACATGGTGTGAGGTGCAAGGTAGAATGTATACAAGCTATGCATTTTATTTAGTATTCTGGGATACAGAAAGGGCAACATCTTAGCAACATTCAGCTATACATTTATTGACTTATGGTTTATACTGGTAAAATTAAAGACAGCAGCACCTCCTGGAGAAGGAAGACACAGTTCTGTACTGGAGTGAGGGTAATGTAGTTGAAACATTTTATTACAATGTCACATATCTCCTCTTAAAACATAGGGCTTTTTTAATTGTATACTGTTAATTGATATGATAAGTTCTAATGTTAGTGAAGTGTCTTGCACTTTCAAGCTTATAATAAAATAACTGGTGACTGTTGTATTTAAAAATAGTAGGATGTAACATAAAAGAAAAAAAGCCTGTCTACTTATTTATTTATTTATTTTTGTGTTATGATGATCAAATGAGTGTTTGTGTCTGTCTAGCAATAGTCAAAATGCTGTTGTGTGACTGAAAGTATGGAAAAAGTATCACACAAGCACTTTGAAGGTTTGTATAACCTTATCAAGTTTAATATAGTGTAAATTTACCCTGTAGTAGCAGCTTTAACTAATGCAATAAGATAGTTACACATGCACACAGAAGCGTGCACACACACACACACACACACACACACACACACACACACACACACACACACACACACACACACACACACACACATACACACACACACGTTCATATGGCTATTTACAAAATATCTATATGGAAACACAAAGCACTTGGACGTGTGTGTTTGTGTGTGCATTTATGAGTTTATATGTATGTGTGTGCATGCATGTGTGTCTATGTGTGCAGGCTCACTTGTGTGTATGTGCATGTCTGTGTGTCCTTGTGTGTATGTGGGTGAGTGCATGCATGCTTATTTTCTCTCTGATTTTAACTTTCCAGGGTCACACAATTATTGCTTAAAGTTGTGTATGCCTTCCCTTTTAGTGTTAGCCACACTGCCTCCATACAAGAATGGAGAGCTATGCACTCATATTTTGTTCTCCACAAAAAACAGTATGCTCAGTGTATACAAATGATAAGTTGTAGCTCAGACTAAACTTTAGTCAACATTGATGTTGGTGGAGTCAGTATTGTAACTAGGGTAAGGAGAAGGGGTTTGCTGCCCTTGGCACAAGGTGTTGGGGGGCATGACTGATATTTCTGAAGAACTGATGGAGAACTTAGCTCACTTAAGCAGCCAGAGCTAACATCTCAACTGTTTAAACGAATGTCTTCCAACTTAACTGTATGAACTGCTGTGACTCATGATGCTGAGTCCCAGAATGTGGAGAGTGAATGACAAAAAATCTGGACTTACACTGAGTGCCATTTCTTGGACTATTCCTTGTTCTATAGAAAAAGACAACTTTAAAGGAGAAAAACAATGTTTCATATTCAATGTTATTCTGCATTTTCTATATTTTTTCCAATACTGAGTCATCTTCCAATGTTAGTAGAAGTTCTTTGTGACAGTTCTGCAGTCTTAAGAACTACTTTTTTGCAATCTTGACCTTGCTAGAGCACTTTTTGGGGTATTTGCAGATGCCAGTCTAGGATATGGCCTCAGTGCAACTGACCTAGCTATGGCTCAGAATGGAATAAAAGCCAATCACATAAGCAGATTCTTAAATTAATTTTGTCAGAAAAAGTAAATTTTAATGCACATATCAGTTATTAGAAATCTGTGATACAAGATCTGAACATGAGAAGACAGGAATTGTGTAAAATTCTCAGCAGCCAAATGGGCACTTATTTTTCATCTGAAGAGTATTCTATATGTTATAAAATAATCAATAGATACAAAAAAGATTAAATAAGAGTGTTAGTACACTTTCTGTGAGTATCAGCACTGTGCAGTTTGAAGGCGTGCAAATAGTCATGCAAACTTTCCCTCTCAACACACACACACACACACACACACACACACACACACACACACACACACACACACACACACACACACACACACACACACACACACACACACACACACAAACACACACACACACACACACACACACACACACACATATGGGTGGCCTTGATAAAGACTTGAACTTGGCAGAGATCATAAAGAGGACAGGTTGTGAAACCTAGGAATAGGGTCACTAATGTGGAGGTTCTCCACTGCTGGAACCTTGGATCTGATTTTATGAGTTACTTTTGTGATGTCCTTTCAATTCATTGTTTACGTCTCTTGGCTGAAAGGAGGAATGGAGTGTCTCATGTGGATAGGGAAGGAGAGAAGCATTAGGTAATAATGTGAAGGCAGTGTTAGAAATGGTAATGTGTTCCAAAAAGAAAAACATTCTTTGGTATTGAATTCAATGATAGCACATATTTAATAGAAGTTATTGTTAGGTAAAAATACCTTTTAATGATGCTATCTGTGTTTTTACCCCATATGTTCTACTTCTGAATGGTCTATGGCAGCAAATAGAGAAACTGCTGTGCAAGAAAATTGAATATTTTTGTTGTCATAGTTTAAAACCCTCACTTTATTTAATTGGATAGCACCCTGTGGACCATGCAATGAAAGGAAGTATTTAGATAGCAATTCAAGGAAGTAATTACTTTTTTCTTCTTTCATTATTTTGTGATTGAATAATAAGCAGCTCTATAGTAAAGGACAGGCAGGTGAGAAAGTCCATTCCATGTGCAAGCAAAATGAGGTTAGATCAAGGTTGCTGATTCTGCACAATATGTTTTAGAATGGGAACAAATATTCAAAAGGATCTATTTGAATAAGAACTGAAGTGAGGCATCCAATTTCTGTTTAACCTGCATACAGAATTACAAAGACCCATTTTTGCTTTAGCTATTTTAAATGAGCTATAGTAAGTTTGGATTTAAACTCCACACACTGGTAAATAAAGAACTGCACATTTCTTTTCTGGAAGCTGGGTCAATCAAAAACAACATCTGTCATTTTGTTCTGTTCCGTTTATTTTCTTAAAATTATAGCATTGTTTTCATGTCTTGTCAGCCATAAATTCTCCATTACTGACTGTGGGGTGTCTTCTATTCTTTCTTTGCACTGAGTATGGTGTTTAAATTTATAGCTTTCCCTGGTATGCACATTAGAAGCATTTTGCTGAATAGTTGTAGTATTTTAAATCCAGATGCATTTTCAAGAGGCCCTTGCTCACCATAAATATCTGTACCCTAACAACACTGCTCAACAACAGTAGAGTCTGACTAATTGAGTATACAAACCCCAGGAGACTTCTGGCCATTAACATTTTCTTTTCTTTTTGATTAGCCCAGCAGGATAAAGTACTGGCAATGCAAACTATCTCTTGTTACTTCTGGTCACATTTCTTTAGCCACAGACACACAGGAAAAAATAATCATGAACTCTCTTTCCCTGCAACTGTAAATCCATGTTGGCCTCTTAAATGGTGTGATTTCTAGTCAGTCCTACTTGATGGAGTCGCCTGTTGACAAAGGGACGATTAAAACATCCATTATCTTGGAGTGAACTGTGTTACGAGACTTATGTTTAACATCTGAATACAAAAGTTACATATGTAAAAATAGAGTTAATTAAATTCATTGAAATGTAGCTAAAAACTTTGCTTAACTGAAATTTCTCAACAGTTTACAAACTGCGTTGTAAATGTTTTATATCAGTTTTTTTACTGGCATCATGGTAGTTTTATTTTGCTATGTATTACTAGATAACCATGATTTTACTTTAAAAATAAGGTATGTCATGAAATGTTTAAGCCTAATAAAAGAAACACCTGTGAACAGTTAATAATGTAACCTAAACTTCAGAATTATTTTACTCTCATAAATCAGACGTTGCAGAGGAAATTTCCTCCATTAAAAAGAAAAAATTTACAGACCTATGTTTTTGCTATTGAAATTAATTGTAAAGACAGAACACTGGTATCATTTTTGGAACTTGTTAATTATAAAATTTATTACCATGAAATGATTTGTATGTTTTTCTAATATTCTGCACAATCAGAAAGCTATGATTAATCATTTGGGGCTGTTGGTTGTGACATTTATAAATACTGTGAAGCAGAAGGCAGGATGCTGACCAGACAGTATATCACGCCAGGGTTAAATATTTTTGCTTATATCTTACGTTATTGACTGCACTGAATTTTTAAATGAAGAGGATATTCCCAAAGATGCATCATGTGACTGAGCTGCACTACATAATACAGAAGGGCTGGTACAATGTAAATCAGTGCTGATTCAGTCTGTATGATGTCTGTCATTGCACCATCATGCCAGGAGAAAGGCTGCATTGCAGTTGTGATAATGGCAGCAATTGTACTTGTGCAGTTGTCACTATATAGGTGGTCACATGAACAAAGTGAAAGCTACAACAAGGTTACATGACAAGCACTGTGTGTGTTCTCATGTGCAAGGAAGCCTCATACTTACGACATGGGTACTGACAGCAGCCCAAACAATTGCCTCACAGCAAAGTGCCAAGTCATGTCATCACACATATGTGGAGGAACAAAAATGAGAGTAAAGTCAGAGACAGGGCACAGCAATCTAACGAACAAACACATAGAAGGCCAACATGAGGCATAGAAATTTAGAAGGGCAGGCAAGCTTTTTTTCTGGAACATTTGCCATTTTTTTTAAGTGGTTGAAGAGAAAGTATCTATGAGCAGTTGTAGGTTAGAAGGATGAAGGAGGCAGAGACAGAGAAACAAACATATATTGCACATGGGGACTGACAGTAAAGGGACTAATAAAAGAGGGGTAACAGCAGAAAGATGCAGACTGATAAGGGGGGCAAATACTGATGGGGAATGATACATAAGGAAGTGAAATAGAGAGAAGTATGGAGGGCTTGCCTGACTGATCTAGAAATGAACCCCCCCAAATACTAGTTACCTCTATGGCAAGAATCATGGGTGGATGCTGCCATGCAACTTTATAAAGTGCACAAGGAGATGCTTCAAGGTTCCATTGCTGGAATCCAGTTTCCAACCTACCACTGTCATTACCAACAATTGCACTTGCCGATGGTTGACTGAGGGAGATCCATACAGACTACTCATAGAGTAAGAACTTCCCCCACTCCTGAATGATGGGCACAGAGACCAACAGTGAGCCCACCAGTTCACCTTCCACATTGTGACATTTGTCACCTATAGGCAGGTAGGATTGGGGATGGTTCATGACCCAGCAGCAGGCACAATGGCCAGACCAGACTGAGGTGCCTGCTGCCTCACCTAAGCCTGCAGAAAGAGAAGACAGAGGAAAAAAATGAAATAAATAAACAGATTAGTACATATTATTAGCCCTTTATTAAAATAGTACTGTGCAGATATCTATAAACTACAGTTACCCTGCCACCTGGAGAGCATGTTTTCTCTTTATATAGGCCACCTCATTCTTTTGTATCCCCTTGGCTGCTGTAAAATATAAAACTGACAGTAAAGAGTGCTATATATCCTTGATGACAAAAGGTGTTTACAACAACATGGGATAGAATGTACAGTAACAAACCTAATACTGAATGCTTACAATAGAAATTTGACTCCCTCTCCATAACCTCTGCCTGCTACTAGTCAAGCAGGTCCAGGAAGCACCTCTATGATTCACTGTCCCTATAGTGCACTGCATGTCAGCATGGATTATGGAAATGGCATCACACACTGTCCTGTCTAGCTGCTGCTAGGCATTGGTCTTAGAGAGTGGGCTATCGTACTGCCACAGCAGGTGTTCCCTATGGTTCCTGGGCAAAAGGCAGAGGAAGATTTTAATCTCCTGGGTGCATCAGATGGAAGCACAGATTAAGAGGCCATGTCCACTTGGCAGGTCAGAAGGAGGAGGAAATTGATAACCCTCTGGTGCCAACATGACCTCAAATGCTTCCATGCATAAATCTCTGTGCACATGAACTCAAACCCAAGCCCATGCAGGATCAAGCATGGTAGGTTTGACTGTGGCTAATAATGCAGTGCATGATGACTATAATTCACAGAGAATCATCCTATAACATCTAATTATCATAATCAGTGTGGTACAAGGAATGTTATACTTTAATAAAAAATATGCTTGCATTAATGCAGAAGACTGAGTTAAGATAAGTTGGTGAGGAAAAGCAAGACACTGGATAATGTTTTTTTCAGACATATAGGCATACTGGCAGCAGATGAAGCAATAATGAATAGATCTGAGGACTGTGGAGTGAAAACAGGGGAGCGTGGCAACAAAAGAACAGATGTTGATAAGAGGAGAGTGTGTGATAACACAGCCATGGCACGTCAGGTCACTCTTTTGCTATGGGGTTTATTGTGAAAGGGAGCACAGCAAAAGCATATGAAAGGGTAGTGCTACAGCAAATGATCATGCAAAGGTGACTAGCTCTATAATTTAACAGTGATATTCACAGTTGGAACAGCTGTATGAGGGTTATCCTTTTAGGTAAACTATTTATAAAGATGTTGCCCTTTTGTCTGCTATTCTTACTTACTACTCTCTTGTCTAAGACCAGCTCCATTATTACTCTCTCTCTCCATCCAACTTGGTTCCATTGATTGCTTTTAGCAGTCTGCTGTTCACTGGTAGGGAAAACCTGTGTTTGCCCTTGCTAATGCTCAGTGTCATTTCACTCACTACCTTACTCTATCCCCAATTCCCATTCACCCCCTCCTACACTACATTTATCCTCGCCACTTCTCTACCCATTACTCTCTGTCATCTCATCCCATCACTCCATCCTCCCTCCAAAACTCATTATGCCAATTGCACCCTGACTCTTGCCATATACACCAAGCACATCTCATCTTACATCCACCTCTACATTTTCTCATCTCCCGCTTTCCATACTGCCTTTTCACTTGCTCTAGCCCTTTGTAATATTGTATACTCCTTTTACCCTTCAACTTAATTTGTTACTCTAGAGTCTAGACAATACATCCCCTTCTGTTGTTAATATATTGCTCAGTAGCTACATTCAAACATTAACTCAAATCATCCTGTCTTACTACTCACTTCCAGCACTCCTCTCATATATCCTGTTCCCTCACCTCATCATACTTCTCTCATATACATATTCCACCTTACATCCTACCAACATCCTGTACCCACCATTTATCTCAGTAGGCAAGACACTGCTTCCTCACTGCAACATAACACTCACTATAGCGTCCTCCTTCACAACACATCAAATAACCTTTTTAAGAATATGTACCTGAATGTAACTCTTCCTTGCATAAACTAAGCATCGAACCCAAGCTGAAATACAAGCAGTCCCACTTATATGCCTTATTTTTACTTTTTGTAAAATATTGAGTTGATATCCACCCTAATCCTAGCCCAAATAACTATTTGAAGCACAGCAACTCCACTAAACTCTGAAATAACCATGATCAACAACCACTGCTAAAACAGCTGTCTGGTATTCACTTCTTCACCAGTAACCTTAGAAGTATTTGCAACAAACTGCCAGAATTACATGCTTGGATAGCTTATTGCATTCCAGACATTCTAGTCATCACTGAATCTTGGTTAACAGAAGATATAACAGATAATGAAATCTTAACCTCCTGGATACAACATTCTAAGGCCAGACAGGACTCATAAAAAGGAGGTGGGATGGCAATCATCTACAGAAATAACTTTAACTCTAATCAATAATCATCAAAAAATAAAGACTGCAGCCCCAGTTTTAACTCCAGGAACCCCGCTGTTGCCACTGATGGGCAGTGTAGGTGTCGGCTTTTGTGATTACTGTTATGCCTTGTTAAAATATGTTACAATCAGCTAGAGTGCATACTCCAGGGGTGACAGCTACAAACCTTCTTCCTCTTAGACCCCCCCACCCTTTTCATCCATTTCACTGTTGATACATTTTAACTTATCTGTTGTGTTATGTTAAGGTATTGAGCCCCTCTCAAAAGAGACATAGCCTTCAGTCCCTTACCCCTCAGTACTTATTCTTCACTAATTAAACACCAAACGAAAGTACAAAGTCTGAAGCTACTTTTATCTTTAACTATATAGTGTGCACCAAACAAAGAACAAAGGGGAATACAAATGTAAAAAAGAATAAAAGTCACTATTGCAGGCTAGTAGGCAACATACAACTTTCCCTGTGGTGTACTCTTACTGATTGTTTTTCTTAGAGAAACCTTACAATCCTTGAACAGGGTGTAATCCTGCTCTATTCGCGCTTGCTGCACTTGGGCTCACTCTGCTCCCCTACCCTACCCTTCCCACCCACCCCCACTTTCATTTACTTTATACTTTCTACCCAAATGCAAAGCCCAACCCAACTCATCCAATTACCCTGTCCCTGCTCCCTGAACACACACAACCCCACCCTTTTCCCTTTATACTATGTCTAATCAGATTACTGTTATTTATTTATTTATTTATATTTATTTATTTATTGCATTTGTTTACTGGTAAAGTCCACTAGGCCTGAGAAGAGTCCATTTTCAGTGGAGGCTCCAGGAGAAAAGCTTCACATATAGTTACCTACAGATAAAGAATTAACACAATGAATACAGTGTATAATGTAGTAGCATTGCATAAATGAAAGCATAATTACACAGAAAATGTTACAATAACATAGAATCATTGGTGAAATGGAAAAGAGTTATTGTAATGTAAGTGCTTATGAAATTTAAAAAAGTGTATAAGACTGAGATGTTAGTAGAGAGATAGTTGAGCATAGGATGGAGGAAAAGAGAGAGTGAGGCAGAAGGCTAAAGTGACAGCAGAAGGAGTAGATTTGAAAAGGAGATGGAGTGGGAAAGAGTAAGTATTCTGAAAAAGGTTAGGTTTTGGGGTAGTCTATAGGGGTGCAGGTGTATATCCAGTGTGTGGAGAGATGCAGTTTAAGGGATTTTTTAAAACTGGTATGATTGCTGATAGCTCTGAGAGAGGCTGGGAGGTTGTTCCATAGTTTGGAGACAGCATAGGAGTAAACCATTTGTCCGGCTGAGAGCTTTGGTATATCAATGTTCAGCAGCATTTTTTTTTTGATCTTAAGAGTCGTTTTGGTTGGTATGTACTCAGAATGTGGGAGAGAGCTGGGCAGGGTGCTGGATTGTAGATATGTTTATGGGCAATAATTATTTGTGCATAAGTGAGTTGATGAGACAGCTCAAGCCAATTTAGTTGCTGTAGTGAGGAGCAGTGGTAGGTGGAGTATTTCGCATTTGTGGCAAACTTGACAATTTTGTTATAGCATGAGTTGAGTTTTAGTTTTAGGGACGACTGAATGTGGATGAGGATAGGGGCTCCATATAAAAGAGTTGGAAGCAGGAAAGATAAGGCAAGGGACTTTTTTGCTGAGTTGCAGAGGAAGTAGTTGAGCCTGTAAAGGGCTCCCAATTTTTTGATGTTTTTTTTTTATATTACTATGGATATGGAGGTCAAAGGTTAAGTTATCATCAATGATGACACCGGGCAATTTGGTACTAGGGATGACATCTATAATAGTACTGTTTTGTAACTGGATAAAGAATGCAGACTTGTTGATTTGGCTGGATTTTTTTGGAGGCAAATATTAGGGGTTTTGTTTTATTGGGATTAAGTGCGAGATGGTTTTGTGACATCCAGGATTCAGTTGTGGTGAATGCCTTTTGGGTATGTTGTTGTAGTACAGAAGCAAATTTAGAGGAGCAGATTATTGTGGAGTCATCTGCGTATTGGATGACGGTACTGTGGGTGAGAGAATTGTGGAAGTCATTAATGAATATACTGAAAAGAAGGGGACCCAGTATAGAACCCTGGGTGCTCCTGTATTGGTATTTATAAAAGGGAAGGAGAAATGCTGCCAGATACAAGATTGTTGCCTATTACTGAGATAGTTTTGGAACCATTGAAGGGTGGGAGAAGAGATGCCAAGGTTGGAGAGTTTAGTAGGGGGCGTGGGGATTGTATTGAATGCTTTTGATAGATCAAGAAATAGTGCTTACAACTCTAACTTATGCTATGGCTATAATCTATCTCCAATCTCCTTTACTTTACTTTCTCATTTCACTCACATCCTACCAATCACAACTCCACCACTTCCAACCTCCATCTACTATTACACTCTCCATTCAACAAAAATAATTATTCTGCACATGCTCTATCTTACCATCTCTATTCAACATCTCCCCTACCCAACTTCACAAACACAAAATTTTACCACACACTCCCTTACCACCTAAGCTAAAGCCAAATTACTTATGTCACAACCACTACCAGTACCACTCCAAACCTCCTACACTCCTAAACACACTTCTAATTGATGGGGGTATCCACCCCAATCCAGGTCCTGCTTCTCCTATAGCTTCCTCCACCATCCCAACAGCCACCAGTCTCAACAGTCTCCCCCCAATCCAAAACATCTTAGTATATACTCAATTAACATACAGAGCCTCCCAGATAAAACCACAGAGCTACACCTCTGGATTACCCTCCCTTCCCCATACATCCTAATCCTACCTAAAACATGGTTAAAGCTCCACCTCTCAAACTCTGAAATCCTTCCCCCCATTACAATATCTACTGGCAAGACAGAATGGTTAGGAAAGGTGATGGAGTTGCCATTATGTACTCTGAACACCTCAATTTATCCCCCTACCCATAACCCATCCAAATTTCCACCCTGCCAAACTACTTATCCTAAACTGACACCTTAACCCACAAAATAATTTTGCCTTAGCTACTATCTATATCCCACCAGGTAATAACTTTCCCATCCTTAAATCCATACTCTCATGGCTATCACTCAATATCAGCTATGAAACCATTCTGTTAGGAGACATTAATGTTGATTGGCTAAAACTATCTACAACCAGCCCATCTGTCACCATCAACCTACATGGCTTCCACCAGCTACTTACTAAACCTACTAGATTCAATAAAAACAATAATAGTAGCTCCAGTCTTGACCGGATCCTAACAACTGAACCTAACCTGTATCAAAACCCTACTAGCCTACCAGACTCCTTTAGTGACCACCTTCCTATCCAAGTTCTTAGGCACACTGTTCAGATACCTAAATACAATCTTTATAAACATTGTTGCAATCTCTCCACTTTTAACAGTGAGACGTTTAATCACATGCTAAACACATCCATCTAAATGTACTCCAAACACCTCTAAGTGGTGCTGTCCTTCATTTCAGTCACACCTTTCTTTGCATCCTTGACTCCCTGGCACCTTTCAGAAAAGTAAGAATCAAAACATCCCACATCCCCTGGCTCTCAAAAGATACACTCACTCTTATGAAAAAAAGAGATGGCACCTGGAAAAAATGGAATGAAACTAAATCACCTTCTCTACTCCAAACCTATAAACAACTATGCAAGCTGGCTAAAAAACACATCAATACAGATAGGAAAGAATTCTACTCCAATGCCCAACTCACCCATAAGACTAGCTCAAACAAATTATGGCACACTATTAATAAGATCCTGCTCCCAGGCAACCCTTCTACCCCAAACCCTACCCAACAAACCCTACCTTGAACCTGCCTCACTCTTCTAAATTCATGTTTCATTGAATCTATTCACAAACTCACTCACAATGGTCAGAACAATAAACACACACCCCCACTCCACATTTCACCAATACTCCCTCTTTCACACTCAACCCCATCCCAACATCTTATGTCAAATATCTCCTGCTTAAGCTGAAGCCATGCTCCCACTCTTCTGACAACCTTCCCCCCTTCCTTAAACTAGACCCTCACTCAGTAGCCTACCCTGTCTCTATCCTGATCAATAGATGTATTCAAGAATCCACCATTCCAGATACATGGAAATCATTCTTTATCACTCCATTACACAAAGGGAGGCACCACCAATGAACCATCCAACTACAGACCTATTGCTATCCTCTCTCCTGTATCTAAACTCCTTGAAAAATCCATTCACAGACAGCTTATTAAGTACCTTCTAGATAATAACCTCCTAAGCCTTACTCAACATGTCTTCAGACCCCATCATAGTATATCTACTGCCCCACTGCCCTTTATACAAACCGTTGATGAAGCCATGGACAAAAATGTACTGTTTTCTTGCCTCTTTCTTGATCTTTCTAAAGCATTTGATACTGTATCATACTCCAAACTTCTTAATAAACTATGACAACTCAAATTATCTCCCTCTACTATTAAATGGTTCACTAGCTATCTCACTAATAGACAACAATCTGTAAGATGGCTGGCAGGCTAACTGCTCCCCTTACTTACCAATCTAAACTGGCGTACCTCAAGGCTTTATTCTTGGTCCTCTTCTTTAATATTTTCACAAACCAGTTGCATACTTCCTGTACAGCATCCTCCCTGACACAATATGCAGATGACTCTGCCTTATTACCTGTTCTGACAGTTTCTCTTAATTCATCTCTACTAAACAACATAGCTATCTATCTGTAGAAAACCAACAACTAACTAATTCTAAATCCCCCAAAAATAAAGCTAATACTATTTTTCCAAAAACCCTCTCTAACCTAAAAATAACCTTCACCATTTCTTCTCTTGACAATACCATCGTATAACCTGACCCACATACTAAACTTCTTGGTGTTATTATTGATGACCAGTTAAAATTTGATACCCATATTCAGCACTGCATCAAAAAGACCAATTAAAAACTTGGCCTACTCTACAGACATAAAAAATACCTAACACCTGACTCTAGGCGGAAACTAGTTCAGGCCTACCTCCTTCCATGTCTACTTTATGCCTCCCCCATCTTTTCACAATTAAAATCAACACGTTTGGCAAACCTCTATCAGTCATACTATAGTGTTGCAAGATCTGCTAGTAACCAACCCTACAAATCTCATAACTGCCATGCACTAAGACAACTCCAGTGGCTTGACTTCCCCCAGCACCTGCATAACTCCCAGCTGCAAATGACTCATATTCTACTCTTAAAATTCCCTTTCCTTTCCTGCTCTATCCTCACTAATATCACATTATACCCCTCCCAGAACTCTCTGCATCTCTGACCAGCAGCATCTGGATACCTATAAACCAAACAAAATCTTTGGTAAACTTCTTTACAAATACAGTATTTCCCATGCATGGAACAAACTCCCCCTTAACATCCGCATCATTTCTAACATAAATTTCTTTAAATCCAAACTTAAAACTTTTTTTCTAAATGCCAACACTTGTCACTGCAATGATCCCACTTAAATCCCACCTTACCACCTTACTACTTCTCACACTTTTAACACCCACTTATTGCAAGTGTCCTATCTCATTTGTATCTCTTTCTCTTTTGTTGATTAAAAAACAATTCTAACTTTTGTACTGCATGCTATGCACATTATTGTAATGTTTATGTAAACTTCATTCTCAGCCTTTTGTAAATTTCTAATGTTCTCATGTAAATCACGTTATTATAATATTTGCATAAAACTATATTGCCAGATGTTTTACTTTTTTGCAACTTTGTAATAACTGTCTGGAGCTTTTCTCCTCAGATCTCCACTGAAAATGGGCCACTGGCTCAGCTGAACTAACTGGTTAACAATTGACAAATAAATAAATAAATAAATAAAAATAAAAATGAATATAAACACATTGATGGCATGCACCACTCTTCCTTATACCTTTTAATTCTCTTTTATAGGAATGTTGGTGCTCAAGTAAATGTTTTAAATTCTTATCCATTAAAAAAAAGAAGGGGTCATAACTACTGTTTTAAAAATGGACTCATCAATCTTGAAAATACTTCAATTTCTTATTATAATATCCTTAATGTGTTTCACACAACCACTATATGTAACTACCAAAGAATGTGCAAAGCTGTATGTGGGTGTGTTGTTTAGCGTGGACACTGTAGTATTAACCTTTAAGTGTTCATGGCTGTCTTGGGCAAGCAGTGGAATATATTTTTCCCCACTGTTGGGTAACTTCAGACACAATGTTTCTCAAAAAATCAGGTGGATACCCCATTCCCAAGATCATCCTGGTTACCACATCCATCTTGATAGTAAAATGATGGATATCACAGCACATCCAGGTGGCTCTAACAAGCTGACCCTTAAAAATGTTCTATTGAATGTGTTTTGGGTGACAACTGTAGTAAACAAGGTAACTATTGGAAAGAATGGGTTTCCTAAGGATGTTTATTACATCTCAACTAAATGACAAGGAGTAGAGTCAGAGGACCATAGCAGCAGCAAACAAAATTGTGGCATGTTTCTTTAGTGGGATAGTTTCCAGATGCAAAGAAGTAATATCCTTACAGACCATGTCAGCACATGGATCCATGTGTGAAGTTCTGGAGATGATACAAAAAACAGACATCAAGATGCTGTAAGGAATCTAGAAGAAAGTCAATAGTATCAAGCCAGAGATAGAGAGAAAAGGGGATGACAAGAAAGTACAGGAGTTTATGCTTTTCCAACAATAGAAAAAATGCATTGTTAAACAAGATCATGTCAGGGAGATGTGAAGGTGTCAACCTATGCAGGAAGAATGGAGAGAAAAACGAGGCACACATGGAATGGTAACTGGCTATTTCTGGAATTATAAATGCATTTTTTTACAGCAAGGGTAGTGTGCCCATGGAGATGACTATCAAAATGAATTTTATAAAGGACATGAGAAAGTTACAGATAGATATAAGGCGGGGGAACGTAAGGCATGCTATTATGTTCAAATAAAACAACAAAAAAAAGCAAAATAGTAAGGTTAATTAGCACCTTCATAGATCACAAAAATTCATTCATTGGAAAAAAATATTCTGAAATGGGTAACACAAAACTGGTGACGAGAAAAGTCCAAAATGTAATAAAGGTTTATTCCACACCAAAAATGCTAGATTCTGTAACACTCTTATGAATTTTCAGAAGTTTTTGGTTTTTAAAAGAAAGTATCAAATGGAAACACGTTCCCAAGGGTTTAAGGGTGAACAGGTTTCCAAATAACACAATAGAAGGCACAGAATTATTTAATGATGTTGTGAATATTCCTAATGAGTGTGGTATAGCCCTGATGAGGGCGATTGTGGAAAATAATGAAAAAGTGTTAGAAGTCCCTAAAGGGAAAATTAATATGTTAAAACAAAATATACAACACGATTTATTGTATACAGTAAAGGAGCAGAAACAGAAATACCTATTGTTATTTAAAGATGTGGATAATGTGATTTATAAAAATCAGAAATGCAAAATGTCCAAATTGGAAAGAGATAACAAAGATTATATGGAGAGAAGAGTATATAACATAGGATTTCCAAGAAGAAATGAGAAAGGAAGGGGTTGTAACATCAATAATACCCATCCTAATGTTGTTAATTTCCATAGATGGGAAAATGAGAATATTCGAACATATGACCAAGAAAGAGAGAAATATCAAAGAAATGAAGAGGCCCCTTTAGGAGGTATGATCATCAGTCTTGAAAATACTCCAGTTTCTTATTATAATATCCCTAATGTGTTTCACACAACCACTATATGTAACTACCAAAGAATGTGCAAAGCTGTATGTGGGTGTGTTGTTAAGTGTGGACACTGTAGTATTAACCTCTAAGTGTTCATGGTTGTCTTGGGCAAGCAGTGGAATATATTTTTCCTCACTGTTGGGTAACTTCAGACACAATGTTTCTCAAAAAAATCAGGTGGATACCCCATTCCCAAAATCATCCTGGTTACCACATCCATCTCGATTGTAAAATGATGGATATCACAGCACATCCAGGTGGCTCTAACAAGCTGACCATTAAAAATGTTCTATTTAATGTGTTTTGTGTGACAACTGTGGTAATCAAGGTAACTATTGGAAAGAGTGGGTTTCCTAAGGATGTTTATTACATCTCAACTAAATGACAAGGAGTAGAATAGCAGCAGTAAACAAAATTGTGGCATGTTTCTTTAGTGGGATAGTCTCCAGATGCAAAGAAGTAATATTCTTACAGACTATGTCAGCACATGGATCCATGTGTGAAGTTCTGGAGATGATACAAACAACAGACATCAAGATGCTGTAAGGAATCTAGAATTAAGTCAATAGTATCAAGCCAGAGATAGAGAGAAAAGGGGATGACAAGAAAGTACAGGTGTTTATGCTTTTCCAACAATAGAAAAAATACATTGTTAAACAAGATCATGTCAGGGAGATGTGAAGGTGTCAACCTATGCAGGAAGAATGGAGAGAAAAACGAGGCACACATGGAATGGTAACTGGCTATTTCTGGAATTATAAATGCATTTTTTTACAGCAAGGGTAGTGTGCCCATGGAGATGACTATCAAAATGAATTTTATAAAGGACATGAGAAAGTTACAGATAGATATGAGGCAGGAGAACATAAGGCAGGCAATTATGTTCAAATAAAACAGCAAAAAAAGCAAAATAGTAAGGTTAATTGGCACCTTCATAGATCACAAAAATTCATTCATAGGAAAAAATATTCTGAAACGGGTAACACACTGGTGACGAGAAAAGTCCAAAATGTAATAAAGGTTTATTCCACACCAAAAACGCTAGATTCTGTAACACTCTTATGAATTTTCAGAAGTTTTTGGTTTTTAAAAGAAAGTATCAAATGGAAACACGTTCCCAAGAGTTTAAGGGTGAACAAGTGTCCAAATAGCACTATAGAAGACACAGAATTATTTAATGATGCTGTGAATATTCCTAATGAATGTGGTATAGCCCTGATGAGGGCGATTGTGAAAAATAATGAAAAAGTGTTAGAAGTCCCTAAAGGGAAATTAATATGTTAAACCAAAATATACAACAAGATTTATTGTATACAGTAAAGGAGCAGAAACAGAAATACCTATTGTTATTTAAAGATGTGGATAATGTGATTTATAAAAATCAGAAATGCAAAATGTCCAAATTGGAAAGAGATAACAAAGATTATATGGAGAGAAGAGTATATAACATAGGATTTCCAAGAAGAAATGAGAAAGGAAGGGGTTGTAACATCAATAATACTCATCCTAATGTTGTTAATTTCCATAGATGGGAAAATGAGAATATGGGAACATATGACCAAGAAAGTGAGAAATATCAAAGAAATGAAGAGGCCCCTTTAGGAGGTATGATCCTGAGGAGATCTGAGAAAATAAGGAACCATACAATACAACCTACATATGTCCAAATAACAGGAAGACAACAACTCCATTATCAAGGGAGAGAGAAATATTGGTACCAACAATAGTGGGGCAGACAAATCATATACAGGCACTACAAATGCAAGCAATGGGGCAACCCATATCAACAGACATTGAAAGGGATGGGGTTATATATAGTATGCATAATTTTTGTACATACATTTAAACAGACACCGAGATTAAAGAAAGTCATTTCAGTTTATTTAAGAAGGGTTTTACCTTCGTCTCCTCAAGAAGGGGGAATGTAGGGGATACTATCTTGGGCATAAAAATGTTTATGAGAACATTGAATTTGGAAGAAATGTTTAAGGACAAACCTATGTTAAATTCAGTGGCAGCTAGTTACTTCAAATTAAAGAGGGGTGCAGGAGACAGCTGAATGGGTGGGGCCAACAGGAAGGGGTGTGGCCAACTAGAAAGGGGTGGAGTTATGATCAAAACCACAACAACTGGAACTTTAATTAAATATGCTTCCCTGGGTACCAAACCATCATTATGAGAGTCCAATCAAGACAAAATGAAATGTAGAAGAAAAAAATATTTCAATGCATTGGCTGCATGACAGCTTACTTAATATCTAAATGGAAACAAAAAGGTTGTGAGGCATGAAAAAATAAATTAGTTTTTAAATATATTACTGGAATGCCAGTCAAAATCAAGTATAAAAAAAACAAGCAGCACTCAACTCAAACCACTTTCCCATGCACTGCAGTTCTAATTATAATGTATATTCAGCTTTATAAAAGTACCACGTAGCATGCTGAAAGTAGCAATCTCTGTGATACCCCCACTTGTAAAAATGTTTCTTATCCAAAAAGACCTGCTGCCTGACAACAACTATCTACTTGTTTCATGGGAAAAACATGATCAAAGTAAAAAATGAGCAACAAACAAGAAACAAGCTCAAGATAAATTGCTTAAAGGATTACTGTACAGATTATGGACCACACGTGATAGATTGTCATCCTGTTTAGTTTACGGGTAAAGCCTGCAGAGATGGCTGCAAGTCTCCAACAAATGTAATGAGCTTATGAAAATACTGTAATCCTGCCCTTTATTACAAATACTGTCATATGCATTTCAACACCTAAGGCTTATACATTATATAGTTATGTAAATATTTTCTGCATGGCAACAACAAAAAGGGTTTTAGTGTTGGTAATTCTTTAACAGTATGCTTATTAAAGGTTACTTGCATATTACAATCTCAGACAAGTTTACCTGATGGTCATTAAAACATTGCTACTTAAACACAGAGCAACAGGGCACTGCAACAGCATGCATTTTCTGAATAATAAGAAGCATAAATCAACAGCATGAAAATATGACAGAAAACCAAAACATTCTGCAAAATCAAGGACAGATTAAAAGCCACTGACGTACTTGTGTCTACCATTGATGGGGGAATACTCTGCACACTAACACTGCATAACTGCTCCTTGCCTTGCTTGGACACATCCAGAATCACTACATGGGGGAGTGGGGTGAAACAAGTATGTCACAATTTGAAATGTTTCTGGCTGACGGTGATGGCTCTGACACTCATACCTCTCAACCTCAGAGCAAGAAATCTGGACAAAACCATACACAGA
Source organism: Protopterus annectens (assembly GCF_019279795.1). Taxonomy (NCBI): domain Eukaryota; kingdom Metazoa; phylum Chordata; order Ceratodontiformes; family Protopteridae; genus Protopterus; species Protopterus annectens. The sequence goes on along the minus strand of NC_056748.1, from coordinate 953,088,101 downwards.
AGTGGGACAAAGGACAAAAATAAGGACGATTTTTAAATATTGCTCTTATAAACTTAGAAATTTAATAGAATAGTAGTAGGTCTTGCATTAGTATGAATTTACTGAAGGGTATGAAATTTGAAAGTCAAATGTATGTCATTATTTTCTAACTTCACTCTCTAATGATTTGCAACTATTTGCAGAAAACCACAATTTTATGAAAAACAGACCAAAAATGTGATGCAAAAATATAAAATTGCCACATAATACAGCTGGGAACCTGTCAAAGAAGGAACACTTTTTTAATATTAGTACTGTTAAATTGAGAAGCTGATAAAATAAGATAATTTACATGTATTTCTGAAATAAAAGTAATCTATAACTCTAATCATTACCGTTACTTATAATTGTAAACCCTCCACATTTTCTTCAAAAATTGCCATTTTGCAGAGGGATTATTAGGGAGAGAGCAACATTTTGAACCAAAATTAGGGACAGTTGAGAGGTTTGGATATTCCTATTTCTATAAAGCAATTTATTTGCACGTACCTCTCAACTTCTTAATGCAGGAAATCTGGACAAGGCCAAATATATTGGAGGAACATACAAACAGTACTAAACTTTGCTTTTGTATAAACTTAGACAGTTGATAGAATAACAGGTCTAGCTTTAGCATGCATTTTTCTGAAGGTAATGAAGTCTGAAACTCAATGTCTGTCGTTATTTCATGACTTCATTCCTAAACGATTTGCCAGAAAACCACAAATTTTATGAGGAACAAACCAAAAATAAAAAGCAAAAATCTATTCCTTCTGCAAAAATCTGGACAGTTGAGAGGTATAGTTCAGACGGGGCTGTCTTTGAGTTTGCTGCCCTTCCCCCCTCACAAAATCATGGTCAATGGAGCCTCCCCCCTGCAGCCATTCCAATGTCCCACTCCTTGGTTATTTAACCCCATTTCCCATAAACACTGTAATATACATACTGCTTTACTTCTGCGATGATTTTGGTTTCATTTGAAAGTTTTATTTTGCATTTTACAGCACAAACACTAATAGACATCTGCTAAACAAAGCAATGCAGTCTCACAGTGAAAATAGACTTAGAATTAAAACTTCTCTGCCCTTGAAACTCAAATTCATTGAAACAGCACTATAACCCACATTCAAAGAAAATACATTTTGCCAGTGGCAGATAAAGCTTAACTTTGGGCTGTTTTCAAATCATAGGCCCCTTGCACATGTAACATACATGTACTCTTTGATACACCTTACTGACTGTATTAAATTATATTCCTCGTACAATACAGTACAGTTGCTATAAGGCATTTTAAATTTATTGTTTTGAACATTTTTCCAGTAAACAATGAAACAAAATGCATGCATCAGTAATGACAAAACTGCCCAGTTCAGAACATTTCCATCATAAAAGTCTACTCAAACTTATACAGTCCACCAGTATCAGTAAATATGCACAATCTCTGAAAAAGTAAAAGTCATCTAAATAATTCCACATTAAAGAGATCTGTAACTAATGAAGAGGTTGCTGCTAGCAAACAACTTTATATTTCATTGTTTCATCTACAAATTAAGTGCCTGCTGCCCTTGAGGAATAAATTGCCTATATTACATTAAAAAATGTTAAGCTAGTAATACTGCAATAGGGAATGGATGGCAAACAGATAACAGGTTCATAGTTACTAGGTATCTCCACCAAAAATGACTGCAGCATCCACACCTTTTACAACACAGTACAGTATCAGCAATGCATCTCCATACTGTGGAAGTAGAACCCACAACCTTCTGCATCCAAAGCAAGTACACTTCCTGTTGTACTATTAACAATGCAAGCGGACTCAGCATAAGCAGCACTAAACTACTGTTTCCCAGCAGCGCTCAGCTCCTTGTAAAATCTACTCGACACTCAGCTGTTTCTCTGAACTTTGCAGCACAAGAAATCTGAAAAAAGCCAAAATTTATTGGGGGGGGGATAAAAGCCCAAAAACCAGGGACACATTTTAAACATTGCTTGTATAATGTTGGAAAGTTGCTAGAATAAAATGCTGTGTTACCACCGTACATTTCACTGCCAAGACTTGAACCCAGGACCCTGTGCAAAACAGTCAGAGCACTATGCCAAATCAGCTGTTTTGTGACAGCAAAGAAGACTGAAACTTAAATGACTACCATTTTGCGAATTCAGTTCTCAACATAGCTCTCAACCTCTTAGCAAAAAACACCCGGACAAAGCCAGTAATAGGGGAATGCAGCCCCCAAACATATTCAGTGAATTCAGTTCTCACAATAGCTGTCAACATTAGCACAAAAACCTGGATGAAGTCAATAATGGGAGAATACATTCCCAAAAATAGGGGCAACTTTCAAATATCCATCTTATAAACTTAGAAAATTGCTAGAATAAAAGGTTTTGTTTTACCATGTAGTTTCTGAAGAATATGAAGTCTGAAATTCAAATGCCTGTTATTTTTATTTATTTAACATTTGTTAACCAGGAAAGTCTGACTTGCAACAAAAGTCAATTTTCAGCAGAGGCCCAGGGAGAAACACTCCATACACATTTTGGTAGGATGGGAGGACACCAAAACAAACCCACCCAAACACAGGGAGGACATACAGACTCCACACAGAAGGCAACCCAGCCAAAAATCAAACCAGAGAACCTGTAGCTGTCAGGCAACAATGCTACCACTGCACCACTGCACTATCAAACATTCAAAAAAAAAAAAATACAGAAACCACAGATTTTATAAGGATCAGAACAAATATGAGCCAAAAATCTGCAATTTTTTTTACAAATGCTGGTGGGTAGGGAAGTCAGGCTCTTGTTACCTGCACACAAGGTGCAGGGTTCAAGCCTGAGGTATTCTCTACCTGCCACCATGTATCCTGAGTTCTTTCTATCCACCAGTATATAGCAACTGGGGCATCACACACTACTTGACTTTGTTTCAGTTCCTTGAGTCCATCTGCAGCTGTCAGTTCCCTGAGTCCATCTGCAGCTTCATTTCAGTTCTCCACACACACACTACCTGACTTTTGTTAGAGTTCCCTGAGTCCATCTGCAGCTGTCAGTTCCCCAAGTTCCTCTGCAGCTTCGTTTTAGTTCCCCGAGTCCATCTGCAGCTATCAGTTCCCCGAGTCCATCTGCAGCTGTATCAGTCCCATGCAAGCTAAATGTCTTTCCTGGGGAAGGTTTCCCCATGAGAGTAGATTCCAGCCTGTCACCGCATAGACTTCTGGGCAGCCTTTCCTCCTATCTGGACTGCTGACACAGGAGTCTGGAGGTCTGTGAGTTCTGGGAACACCAATCATGCATGTGCGGATTTCTGGGACTCGTAATGTTTTATTCTATTTTTTTTTCTTGTGATTTTTTCTTTTTTCTTTCCACAGCTGGGGGGGGGGGGCTGCAGTCCTGAAGTCCTATAGCATGAGTTGCCCCTGGTTAACTTGTAACACAAACTTAAGGAAAAAGAGTTTATATAACCCACCCTTACATGCGGATTTACTTAATTTTGAAACTTTAGTGGAAAGAGAAATAAGATGTGTATATGGGGGGAACCTCACTAAGGAAGAAAGTGATGTGTTGGAGGATATATGGAAAAATAATATGGTGAGAATCATGAAACCAGATAAAGGGGATAAGGTGGTCATAATGAAACAATGGAACTATTCAGCTAAAATGATGGAAATTCTGAACACAGCAGCAAAATATGCACAGGTTTCACAGAAGGAAGTGAACATAGCATATAAAAAGATAGATATGAACTTGGAAGATAATTTGGCACAGGGGATCATTAATAAACAACTATACAATTTCCTAAAAGTAGAAAAAACATTTGTTCCTGGAATTTTCAGAATTCTGAAAGTTCATAAGAGTGTTACAGAATTTATTATGTTTTTGGTATGGAATAAACCTTTATTATGTTTTGGACTTTTCTCTTGTCACCAGTTTTGTGTCTCTGAACGTGGATTTGGTTTTGGAAACTGCCTTCATTGGCGCTGAGGTGCAATTTGCTGGATATTGTAAGTTACAAGTTTTTGGATTTTCCAGCTTTTTTCCACAAGGAGTTTAATAAAAAAGCAAATAATAAATGAAGTCAGGGCATCAGAGCCTAAAACACTCCACTTAGAATCCTCAGAAAAACTACTGGTTAGCTAATGATATCACAAACAAACCTTTTTTAGGAAATTTGAAATGGATGGAAAGTATGTAATGAGTCTCCTTATTACAAAGAACGATCATACCAAATTGATCATGATATGGAATGAATAATAACAGTGAACTGTGTGAAATTCAGCAAAAAACATGAGATTGATTTTGTGTAAAAGAATTTGCAAGTGTATTTTGTAAGATATTTCAAAAGGAAAAAAATCTTTAAAACAGAAAAATAAATTAGTGCAAGAAATTCTAGGGATGTGCAATGTAAGTAAAACAATTCATAACAAAAGACAAATCAGGAAAAGGCTAATACTGTGGAACAAGTATGATTTGTTTATGCTGTATTTTAGCCAACAGTTTAACCTTATGGTCATAAGCCTCCATTTTATGAAAGAAGCAACAACTTGTTGCTGCAATAAATGATTTGATTCTGAATCTATATACTGAATGGTAAATAACATTAATGACTCGTTTTCCTTAGAACTGGACCAAAACCCACAGAATGCTACTGGCCAGTCAATTAAACTTGACTTCCACCTGTATATTTCAAAGCAGGTAGAAAAAGAAGCACTATAAATAATTCACAGTAGAAAATCATGACAGACAGGTATAGGTTTTATGGCCTAGGGTTTTATCCATTAAATTCTGTTGAACAAAATAAATTGACTTATAACTTTTTTACAGCTACAAGAAATGCAATAACTTTTTCAAAATGGTCTTAATGGTTAGCAGAATAAGAGAAATGTAGAATTCAGCACATAAAGAAGATGGTTCATAGGTTCATAGGATGATACTAGGCTATTGGCCCGGAGGCCCTTATAAGCCTAGCCAAGAATTTCACCCATGTTCCCACAAAGTCAGAACCTGTCTTCCCTGCCCAGCAGGGACACAGATATCCCAGGGGTATATTTTCTGTTTCCCATCCAGTCATCCAGGTTCCTGTTAAAGAAGGCTAGTGAGGTACTCTGCTTGACATGGAGAGGGAGCCTATTCCACAGATGGGGAATCGTTGGGACACAAATCTATCCCTCCAACAAATTCTATTAATGTCACAGACAAGGTTGAGGCCTTGCGTGTGGGCTGCTTGAGTGGAGTTTGACTTACGGATATGCAGTAACTCCATCAAGTCTGAGTCTGAGATGGCCTTGTATGGCAGACACAAGTCACCTCTGAGCAGTCTGTATGAGACTGAGAACAGAGACAGGGCTTTTAGTCTATCTGTATAGAATAGGTGTTGTGAGACCTGGCTTTTTCCTGATCAGGAATCTCTGTGGTCTCTCCAACTGCTGCATGTGTTTGTCAAGGTACATGGCGAAGGGGGCATTGTTCTTGATAATGGGTCTGATAAGGGAGGAGTACAGGAATGTTATGACCTCCTTGTTCCTGGGTGACATACCCCTTACTTATGAGGTGGGCCATGTAGAAAGCTTTCCATACAACAGAGGCATCATGGTGGTCAAAAGTCAATTTGCTATCAACCTGGGAGCCCAAGTCCCTCACAACTGATTGCATGCTTAGTTCATTCTTATTAATGTGATCATTAGTGGGGACACCATTTTACCCAAAGGGGATAATGATGCATTTCTTGGAATTCAGTTTGAAAGCCATGCTTCTGGCACCAGTCATTAGTTTGGGTAATGCCCTCTTGGAGGATGTTCACATCACTAGGGGAATTTATGACAGTGCCCAGCCACAGACCACTGGTTTTGGCTTGCACATCAGAAAAGTATCCCAAACAGTAGAGGCCCCAAGATTGATCCTTGGGGCATGTCACTTGTTATGGGTCTACTACTAGAGGTGGCTTCCCCTATTTTGACTGATTGGGTTCTATCAGTGAGCCAGTTAGCTACCCATCTGGTAACATATGGGTTGATGCCTAGCTGGCAGAGTTTATCTATTATGCCTTTGTGGGGAATAGTGTCAAAAGTTTTGGCTAGCTCATGGTAGGCGGTGTGCACTGTCTTGCCCTCATCCATGGCTTTAGTGACTGTTTTGAAGAAGGTGACCAAGTTTAACAGGCATTATCTCCTTCTGACAAAACCAAACTGTGTGGGATCAAGTGTTTGGAGGTTGCCAATGTATTTGTAATGCGTTTCATGGCCTTGCAGATCAGGCTAGTAAGGCTGATGGGCCTATAATTGCCTGGGTTGGTGGACGCTCCACCTTTGTGTAGAGGGATGACAGTGGCTTTGGTTGAATAGAGTGCCTAGTGATGCTGAAAGCTCTTGCCTGAGTTCATGTAGGACACAACCAGGGATGATGTCAGGTCCCATGGAGGCTGTATTTTTTTCCTTTGAGAGAGCATTAATGACCTGCTCCCTGCTGATGAGGGGTGGGGGGCAGGTGCTGGGGATGTCCTGGTTTACTGATGGGGTGGACAGGGGAATGAAGTTTTCACTGATCTTGTCTGACAGCAGGTTGGCTATATCTATTGCATTTGTGTATGTGTTATTCTTGACCACCAATTCAGATCAGATCTGGGAGTTACCTTTGAGACTGTGGATGCATGCAAAGAAGGTCTTGTGATTGTCCTTAGTGGATGTGGCCAACTTGGACTCAAAGTTAGCCTTAGAGGATTTTACCATTGACCTTATTCACTTGTTCAGAGAAAGAAGAGATTGCTTCCAGCTTGGAACCTGCTCCTTCTTGGTCCTGGACTACAATTTTTTCCTTTTATTGTAGAGTCTGTTTATTGCTGGTGTCCACCAGACAAGTTTACTCTACCTTGAGGAAGATGATTTGGTCCTGTCAGGTATTACTGAGTACATGCAGCTATATAGGTGCTCATATAGTTTTTTGGTGTAGGCTTGGACATTAGTGCTTGTTCCAACTAAAGGGATGATGGCTGTGAAGTTGCTTATACCTGCTCTCAGGAGATTGTAGTCAGCTCTGGAAGTTTTTTTCGACCCTGCAAGGGGGGTGGGTGGTCAGGGGAGATGGTGACTTTGAAAGTGATTGCTTTATGGTTGGATCTTACCAAGTAGGATGACACTGTAGGGGTGCTACAGTGACTACTCATGTTCATGATGTACCAGGTCCAGGATATTTTCACCTCTTGTAGGGGTGTCTACCCTCTGATCCAATGCATTGGCATTGGCAAAGTCGAGAAACCTCTGGGCATTCATGTTTCAGCTATAATAGGTCTTCCAGTCTATGTTCAGGTAGTTAAAGTCACCCAGGATCAGGGTAGAGGGTTGAATCCTGATGAATTCAAGTAAGTCCAGATAAGTGGAGTGGGCCTCCTGAGTCATGGTTGGGGGTCTGTAGCTAGCTATGATTTGAAGAGGTGTTTTGTCAACAGTTAGCTGCACATGGAATGTCTCCAGCACGTCATACCGTTTGACCAGCCTGGAGGTGTGTAGGTCTTTGATAAATATTGAAACTACACATCCTTTGGCTTTGTAGCACTCCATTTGGGGTTTGAAAGTATGGTAGGACAAGTAACCTGGTAAGGCTGGGGTGCTTTCCACAGCTTTGAACCAGGTTTCAGTGACTGCACAAATGTCAGCATCTTCCAGGATGAGGAATTCTTGCAATGAGCCTAGTTTCATGCTAAAACTCTTTGCATTTAGCAGCATGAACTTTAAATTTTGTTCAGATGAACTTTTCACTTTGGTAATTTTGTTCTCATGACTTTGCCTAAAAAGGCACTATGGGAGAGGCAAAAGCCTTTGCCAGAAGCCTGAAGCCCAGGGTAGACAGATGAAGGCCATCTCTGGTAAAGCATCATGGTCTGTCAATCATTTCCTCCTAGGCTGTCAGGTACTGGATCCCCTTGGAATGACACCAGAAACTAAGCCAATTATTAAAGTCAGTCCTTTTCTGTTTGTACTGAGGCATCATTCTGGGTGACAGTAGGATGTTGCTTAAGGCTAGGGACATACCTGCCTGGCACTCAATCGTGTCTCTCTTCATATAGTCCAGAGAGGTATGTCTCAAGTCATCCACACCAACATGGATTATGACAGAATCATAAAATTATCTGTTGTTGAGAGACTTGAGTGCGTGAGTGATATGGCAGATTCTAGCACCTAAACAAGTTCAGAAGAAAAGAACCAAGAACCACAAGTAGTGAATGTAGTGTCCTAGGAACCACACAAACCAAAGTCCAAACCACAAATCCAATTTATTGATAGCAAAAACAGACCAAATGCAGTCAAGCACTTTCGTCTTTAGCAAAGACTTCTTCAGAACTGCTTGGCATGGTTATCTTCAACCTTAAATAATCCTAATACATCATGTGATCGATATGTGATCAAGCATTCACATGACTCAATGTGTGTGATGCCCATACCCCCCCCTTCCCCCGGTCTGAATGAATGTTGTTCTCTTACACCTATATTAAAGCTAAAAAGTCTTGAGGGCTGATAATGCCATGTTACTCATACATTTATCGCTGTAACACTGATTTGTTTATTATTCCTATTCTCAGTATTATTTTCATTTTTATTACTATTTTTATTGTTTCACTTAAGCTCATTGCTCATTTTTTTTGCAATTTTAACTGACATTCACAACAATTTTTGTTGAAGTTTTATAACTAATGTGTACTGAACTAAAGTTGAGTCATGTCTGATCATATGTTGATCACATGCTGTATTGCTGTTAATAAATTGGATTTGTGGTTTGGACTTTGGTTTGTGTGGTTCCTGGGCCTCTACCTTCACTACTTGAGATTCTAGCACCTGACAAGCAACTTACCGTAACTTCCCCCTTGTTTAGCCTGGTGAGGAGCACATCTGTGTGTCTCATGATAGAGTCTCCTCTGACTAGTATGTCGGGGTCGTGGTCAGGCCTTAGAGGCTGTGAGACACAGGCATGTGTACTATGTGTGGTGCTTGGTGTGGTGGGTTGTGATGTGTGCGTGTGCTTTTGCCTTGGAGGTCTCTTTTGTTTAGCTATGTTTTTGTTGAGAACCTCCACATATGTAGGAATGTACTGTACAGGTGTGGGTGGTGTTAGAGGTGTGGTGTTTGTGCAGACAACCTTCTCAGTGCCAGATGTACTGGCTTGTGATTGAGACAGCAAGGATTCTAGGTTCTTAATGTAATTGCATCTCTCACATATTGTGTTCTAGGTGGAAGAAGAAGAGGGTTGTCCGTATACATGAGGCAGTTGCTACACTGTCTCAGAATGTCCATATCAACCAGACTAGCAGGAGAAACCACAGAAAGTTGTCCATCCATGGTTGTCAGAATCTGTGGAAGAGAGGTCAAGGATGGCAGAGTGGGTACTATCAGAATAGAGTACCTATAGGTGTGAGTAGGGCTGGATAAAATCAACACAGTAGTTGCAAGGGAAGGAATCAGTTACACAGGAGTGCTGGTAAGGGGAAAATACAACTGAGATACCTAGCAATGCTTTAAAACAGCACAGCAGCAGTGTACAACAAGCAAACAAGTGTAGCACCCTGCAAACACAGGGTTTAGGTACCATAAAATATGAAACAATCTAGAAGCTTAAATTACTACCCAATCCTGCTAGCCCTTGCACTTTCAACAAATCACAGAATGGCAGAAAATAATGCAAAAGTCATTGCAATGGCAAAAATTTAATCTATATCATTAATATTAGATCTGAATACGATATAAAGGCAATTGAGCAGATGACTTTCAGTTTAGCTACATTCATTGTCAGAATCACTTTTGTATCCTGCAGGATGCATGCTTTAAAAAATGTGTTTGTAATCCACTTGGGAGAGAACATTCTTAAACCAAATACTTGTAAGAGAACATGAAGAGATAATCTCAAGTTTAGTAGTTTGAAGTCATCCGGGGACACAAAAACAACATATACTGTGGTTGAAAATCATCATTGCTGTTAAGATAAAAAAGCACAAATGCTGAACTATTGGACATTATATTGGTTGACGTCTGTTTTGTGGGAAAAGTTTTTTTGTTGTTGTTGTTTATAAAGGATTTGGCAGAAGAACTTGAAAAGCTTCCTGAGGAATCTGTGGCAGAAAATCTGACGATTCAAGAATGTAAGTATTATAGAAAAAAAATCCCATGATCTTAGAGAAAGAGATGTCAGTTTAAATATGAGCCACAACTTTTATGATCACTAGAGAAATGAATAGAATAAATGCACAAAGTGGTTTATATTTCATGATGTTTTCATCTTGTGTAGACTATCTGTTGAGACAGCTTGCCTTTAAGACATATACATTTTATTTTCTTTGCAGGCCTAGTTCTGCAGTTTTTAAAGGCACTTTATCTGCAGACAGGAGTCTTCATTATTTGAAAAATATGCAGGGGTGACAGGTACTCAAGCTCTTCTCCGTTTTCACATGCTTTGGGGGAAACTAAAGAGCATGCAGGAAAAGCATACAAACCATCTAGAAACTTAACTGAATAGCCCCCTGTATGCCTTTAAATTTCAATTTCAAATCTATTTAAGGCTTATATGCCCAAATAAAGATGCAAAAATCAAAGCAAAGCAACCAGAAAATTAGTTCTGTATGAAGTTTTGCAAATAATGTAAATGTATTAAAGTATATGTCCTCTATGTACACAAACAGCACCAAACAGCATTACCGTATACAATAAATAGATGAAATAAGTGGGAAGAAGCATATTTATGCAGAGTAACACAACTGGTATACACATTTGGCTATCGCATTCACTTGTACACTGAGTCATTTGTGTCTCAAAAAGTACAGTCCAAGGGCAATAACTTCAGGAAAGTTTGTGACTGTAAAATGAAACATAAAACAACAGTGAAACATGATAAAAATTATTAACAATAAAACTGGAAGAATAGAAAACCAATGAAGTAAAATGAAGCAGAAAATACTGAAACACTGACAGCACTGTACTCATTTTAAATCCAGGGAAGCTGAACCAGATGTTAGATAAAGAATGTGCACCTAGAAATTATTAAATTGCTTCAGGTCATATTAAATGAACCACTCAATCTGAACTCTTTAATTTAATAATTTTAATGGAAATGTCCAACTTTTGAAATGCTCAAGGAAGTATGGTGTGTTCAGAAGTCTGTGACAGCTTTTATCATTTGAGAGTACTGTGTTGTCTTGGTATTTAAAGACTGCTTATAATATATAATTTTAAAAGTGAAAGTTGTTCTTTCACAACACTACTTCGGCTCAATATGCTCTGAAAACTAATATGTGATTGTTTTCCAGACTAGGAATTTTGGCCAGTAAAAGCCTCACATTGAAGATTTTGTACTTATGTCAAAAACATGATTTATTTGCTTGTAATATGGTAATTAGTTCATATGTATTCTGATTAGAATTTCTGCCACACAGTGGTTGAACCCCATTGCAGTTCTTAACTGAGGTGCTTCCAGTTTTTACAAGTTCATATTTTTGTATTATATTTCTTTTCCAACTTAAAGATTTACTAATAAGCTGAATGGTCTTGCCAAACAATTACAATATATAAGTGTGGGTGTATCAGATTATGTAGTCCCTGACAGTGGTTCCTGTCCTGTACCAGTTTTTTACTTGGATAATCAAAGCTACAACAGAAGTATATATGATGCAGTCAGCGCAGGCTGCCTTTTTATATGCCCCCAACCTGAACAGATTGAAGTGTACAGTAAAATGTGTTAGTGTTTTGCACCTGAATCATCTGCTAAGCAAACTGAAAGTCATAACCATTTGTGAGTATAGAAATTGTTTTCTTTATAACATTTAAAGGAGATTTAAACTTTACATTTCTGAGTATTTGGTGGCAAATAAAAAATAAAAAGTGTACAGTGATCTGTC